>NC_133526.1:164438089-164743464 GCF_048544455.1 Silene latifolia
TGGTCTACAAAACAAAATAGAAGGAGTAAAACAAATGTCGTTTTAATAATAATACTCGTAAAAATGTATAATTTAAACAAGTTTTATGCATTTTTCTAGTGACCTCTACCCAACTAGATAAATGATTCCAAGACCCAAATTCATATCGACTTAGGCACGGTATGGCCGATGAAACCCTTATCAATATAACTCGGTGGATTAACATTTTAATCGATTCTACTTTTAGAATTCTTGGTCGATAAAATTACTCTAATAATTATCTATAGCCCGAAACACATGCAACTACGGTCGCGAATACTTCCGTTGAGCTCAATCCAAATTTCGAATAAATGTGTCCATGATCCAAATCCACATCAACTTGGGCACGGTATGGCCGATGAAACCCTTATTAACATGAACTCGGTGGATAAACACTCATCACCCACTTCCCCTACGTAACAAGGTTTGTACCCCGGTAAGGCCGAGTGCACTCCCTCGCGAAATAGGTTTTCATGGTTTCTACTATTTGGTAAGGCTATGTCTCAATTGATTGTTTTAGCGAGAGGTCATGTCAATTTATTATCTATCACGTTTTAAGTGAACTAAAGCGGTGAACTACGATAATTCTAATTGACACGGTCGATAAACTCGATGAAGAAGATGCATGTTTAGTTATGGCGATTTAGCGATGCATGTGACATATAAATAAAAATGCAAGCATAAAATAAATCCTAGTATGGCCTTTCCTAAAATAGAAAAACTATTTAACTATTACATATTCGGAAACCAACTCCATTGGTCCCTTGAACTTCGGTTGTGGCACGCATCTCGAGGTAACACCGTCTTTATGTATCGCCATTCTTGAAGAAATCCGTCTTTGGGAACTCCGGAATGAATAAAAATCCATAATAAATTACATAATTTCCTATTATAAATTTGTAACTAAAATAAAATAAATCTATTAAATTACAAAACGGTGATACGAGATCACAATAAAATTACAACCGAATCGATATTCCCTTACATTTCGGGAAATACCAATTAAATCTAAGGCCATACTAAGTAAAATTACATAATTCAAAATTACATAAATGAAAATTATGACAATCATAAAGAAAATGAAGCATTATAATATGTAAGAACATGCTCAATTTTATGCTAAATCGCCTTTAAATAGCCAATATCGTATATTACTCGGTTTTTACGGATTTGCGTGATTCAACATTTTAAAATCACAAAAATTACATAAATTCATATTTATGCATTAGTTAATAACCCTAACATCTTAGGACTCAAAATTTAGTCTTCATTAATAATTTGACCATAATTAACTCATTTTTATAAAATTGTTCATTAAGGGACCAAAAATTACAAAAATAAGCTATAAACTTCAAATAAATCACAAAATTTCAAATAAATTCAAAATTTGAAATTTAAACTCATGAACATTCTGGAAAAATACCATGACACTCATAATGTTCAAAATCTTAGGTTAAAAATTTCGATATATTTTCCGGAAAAACAATGTTGCGGTTTATCGGTTTTTAATAAAATAATCATAAAAACATGTGAAAAATTATTTTCATCAACTTTTCAATTTTAGATCTGAAAAAGATATTAAAAGCAACATTAGACGTTTTTCCTAAGTCATAGATTATGTTTTATTAATTTTTTCACTAATAATGTCACTATTTATGCTATTTTTCTTCAAAAATACATAAATCATGCAAAAGACTTCTTTATAGCCAATTATTTTACACACATCTTGTAAAATTGCATGTGACAACATATTAAATTTCTATGACCAGATTCGAAATTTATCTCATGTTAACCTATTTTTCACCTAAATCCGAATTTAATAATGAAAAATCCATTTTTCGAGCATAACAAGTCCGAAAATTATGAAAATTTACAGGTTATCTCAAAATCATATATGTGACAACATATCCAAAAATCACTGGAAAATTCGAAGTATAGCTAATTTTAGACCAAAAATGACATTTTTACTCATAAAATCATATTTAAATGCCATTATTGTAAAATATGAACAATAAAAATCCGTAAAATTAACCAAAATATCCTAAAACATTTTAGGACCAGAAATATTAACATGCATGAATTAATTTCGTGATATTTCATAATAACACAAATTTTACAAGTTTTATATGTTATTCTTATAACTCGGAAAAACTTTTAACCGATTTGCATGCAAACAACCAAGGCTCATGATACCGATTGAAGGAAATGTAGATCTATATACATACTAACAGACTCCTATATGTTTAAATTTAATTTGTCATAAAATTAAATATGGATTTTATGCATGCAAACAAAAGAGCAAAATAGAGGAGAAATCATGTTCTTACATTGGATGTTTCGGTTTTATGGGCACAAATGAAATCTCCTTTTCTTTTGTTCTTGAGCTTTCCTTTAATGGAAGAACCAAGATCCAAGTGTAGGATCTCTCCTTAGGAATTATACCCAAAGCTTACCCTTAATTAAATTAATATTATATGAACTAGTACAATATTAATTTGAAGAAAAATTGACCCAAAATATTATGTAACACTTGAATATTTCGGTTTATATGAGAGGAAGATGGGAGCTTTTTATCTCTCTAAAACTCTTATTTTAGATAAGTTGTTGAATGAATAATACACTAACTAAAAAGAATGTAGTGTATGTCAAAAATATAAGGCAAAAACCTTTGCCTTTCTTAGTGGAAAACCGGGTGGGAGGAGGTATTAAGGGGAGCCAATGCATGCACATATTTGTCTTCACAATGTGTATTAGGGTTGCATGGCTAGGAATGTAGGTAATCATTGTGTTTCCATTATCTTAATCAAACACAATATTAGCTTAATCACCCCTTAATTTCGGTACACTTGATAATATGGGATCCATATTATTTTTGTCAATTTGTCAATATGTAACATGTCACATGTAGCATAAATTTGTTGTGTATTTTTAACATATTAAAAATCAACGTATTATTAAAATACGTCACATACAAAATTGACTTAGTAATTTCATAATTACTTGTACCAAAATATTTTTCCATTTATAAATCACAACTGATTGTATTTATAATAATTCATTCAATTTTCGATTCTTTCTTTAAACAATAATTTCATCCGAGTAATGATACAATTCAATTACTCAGACCGTATCTCATTTAATCACATTTCAATATGATACGTAAATTTTACTTCCAAAATCGTCCGTCAATTTTCAAATAATTTAATCAACTCGTAACGTTATACGATTAATTAAATAATCAATTAAGAGTGTTGCCCTATAGGTATGACCTAGGGGGTCAACTGATCACCACCGTCGCACGACAGTAATGTCAAACTCTAGTCAGCCAATCATTACCGATATATGTTGACCAGTTGACAGTAACAATATTACTTCCCAATTGTATTCTTTATAATGAGATTTAAACATGTGATCATCATGATCAACAGTCGTGATCGCATTATTATCGGAGGACACATATTCCAACAGTACAATCTAATCGATTCGACTCCGGGACCCAAACTTTCCTAGGATTGTAAGATATAACCCAACTCAATCCATCACAACAATAATTGCTTGCATCTAATTTGAGAACATGTTTGTATGATCAATTCCCATGATTCCCCTATGACCCCATGACACCCTAGTGCTTTTTATCAATTGTTTACAATCCTTTTAATTCATCTTGCTTGTTTACTTTCATTGCTACTTAGTTTAGTGACCTTATACATCAACCCAAATTGTGACACCCCTAAGACACCACTAGTTGCAATAGAAATCTCATCTCAATTCCCGTCCCTTGGGATCCGACCTTTACTTGCCTCTTTACTAATTGTAGAGTTGTTTGTGAAGCTATAAATTGTGTTTGATTGGATGTGTGACGACCAACTCTTGTCCCATCAATTAGCTAGACATAGATAAGGGAAAAGCAAGAACGAAAAGTAAAAGAATAAACAACATCATAAATTAAGAAGAGAATAAGGAAAGAGAATTACTAAGGATAGTCCGGAAAAGTAGAGAAGAAACAGTGTCTACCAGAGGAAAGGAGAAAACGTAGTGTATATGGTCTATAGTATGATTCAAATGACGTCTGATGCTTTCCTATTTATAGGAAATAGGATTTTATTTGACCTAAACATAAATTAAAGCTAAAAAGCCCGAGCCCAATAGAGATTTACTCGATCGAGGACTTTTATATCACTCGATCGAGCAAAACCAAGCTAAAACCTCTCGATCGAGAACTTTAGGTACTCGATCGAACACTTATCAAAAAGGCCCCATTCGATCGAGTAGAAAAAGGAGTCGATCGAACACAATTGTACTCGATCGAGTACTTTCCAGCGCACAATTCCTGCTTCGCGCACTAAACTTCATACGGCTGCCATTTCTTCGTTACTTGGGCAAACTGGGCGTTTCCGGTGGCGTTCGAAAGCTAAGAGGACAATATTTCATCTCCAATTGGAATTACCTGTAAATAAGTTGTGTAACTCGAGATATGGCTCTTCAAAGTAGGCAGTAGCAATTTGAAGTTCTTCCTTTGCTCGCCTAGCTAATTTACTTCTTTGCGCATCTCAAAATAGTAGTCTTAAGGCTCCCACTCAACTCATCTCCTAAATGCATGCATAAGGACATGTTTTAGGCTTGATTATGCTCGTTTCTGGTTCATACCTGTGAATAATACATGAGAAACCAAAGTAGACAATTCGGGGGACATTTGTAGCTAAACACTACACAAAATGCATTGAAATATGTGCAAAAAAAGTACAAAATACCCATATAAAATGCATGTATCAGCTTACATGCTTATGTGCTTGTACGTTTGCGTGCTACATGCTTGTCTATGAAACTGCGGATTTGTGTGGTCATAACCCTGCAGGTAATCTTGAGAAGACAAACTCACTCCAACTGAGTACTGGGTTCTTCCCAACAAACGGCGACCCATCAAGTCCAAGAGCTTTAACACCATCGATGATATGGCATACACTACCTCCCAACGAGTAGCAGCTCATATCCCTAGCGAGCCCCGAGAAGTTTCTAACTCCCCAGCGAGTGCCGATTTTCAAATGGAAGTCACACAGGTCTTTCAAAGATCCCCACAACATCATTCATAATCGCGACACAGCGCTCTCCCTAAAATGGTTTTCCAGAGAGCCTTGTGTTGGAGTATGTGTCCTCGACAATAATGCGATCACATGTTTAAATCTCATATTAAGAATACACAAGGGATTGTTACATCTTATTGTCAACTGATCCACATTAATCGGTAATGATTGGCTGACTAGAATTTGACATTACTGTCGTGTGACGGTGGTGATCAGTTGATCCCTTAAGGTCATACCTCTAGGGAAACATTCTTAATTGACTAATTAATTAATTGTATGACGATACAAGTTAATTAATTCCTTAAAATTGAACAAATGATTTTGTGAGTAATTATACGTATCTTATTGTAATTCGATTAAATAAGATTCGTTCTAAGTAATTAAATTATTTTATTACTTAAGGTTTATTTATTGTTTATGAAACAATTGAAATAAGAATGAATTGATTATTATAAACCCAAGTAGTTGTGATTTATAATTATATGACCTATTTTAAGTAATAGTAATTGTGAATTACTAGTTAATTTTTGTATGTGATTTATTTTGTTTATATAATGATTTTTAATTTGTTAAAAATGCATTATTTAAACAACATGTCTAGTAACATGTCCAAAATGTCACACAATACATATTAACAAATTGACAAACTACAAATGGACCCAAATTAATATGGGTGTGCCGTGTAAAATGGGAAGGGAGGATTATTGTGCATTAATCAATTAATTAGTGGGAAACATCATCATTGCCTACTAATTATAGCCTTGCATACGTATACTCTTGTGAAGAGCAACTAGAAAAGATATTGGGCACTCTTCCCACATGGACCATCCGACCACCCTAGAGAAAGAGAAGGGTTTTCTCTTCTTATCATATACAATTCATTTTATCATTATTCATTCACTTGAATTAGTTTTATCTCTCTAAGTTTTGTTGTTGAACAAAATCATAAAACTCACATAAAATCTCTAATATTATTCTCTTAATACTAGAAGTAGTATACCTATAATATTAGTAATTTTAAGGGAACAAATATCAATTCTAGTAATCAAATTAATATTTGTATTAAGAAGGATTTCCTTGGTACAATCCTTAAGGAGAAGTTCCTACTATGGAGCTTAAAGATTTGGAGCACTTTTGGAAGATCATCCTATTATGGGTAGCTCAAGAACAAGACTAGAAAGGAGTCCTATCTTGTGCCCTTGAAACCGAAATATCTTATGGTAAGAAGGCGATTTCTTCTTATTAATTTCGAAAGTTTTGCATGCATAAGATCTAGAATTAATTTTATGACTAAATTAACTTATTCACATATTCAATATGTAAACTTTTGAGATTAATGAATCTAACACCTTGCTAATATGATTTATCCCCGCGGAGTTCAGTTAGGACCCCAGCAAGTTGGAGTTCGATGCTCCCTAGCCGAACCTATCAACGTCAACCTGGTTGGAAGTCATTACCAGACAATATCTTGAAATAAGCCCGATGTTTCAGGCTATTTCCCACAGTCGATCATTCGACCATAGATGGTTGGCGAGCCTTACAACGCATATGGCTGGCGAGCCTTTGTCCGCAAACAAGATACAACTCTAGGACGTATCCCGAAGATGCCTCGGGTACGACTCCTTTTCACAAGCTGGTGAGCCTTTGTCCGCAAATAAGGTACAACTTAAGGACGTATCCTGAAGATGCCTCGGGTACGACTCATTTTCACTAGCTGGCGAGCCTTTGCACGCACATAAGAAACAATTCAAGGACATATCCCGAAGATGCCCCAGGTATGATTCCTTTCTATGGCTGGCAAGCCTCAAAACGCACCACCTTCAACACCGGCTGGCGAGCCTTTGCGCGCAAAAGATTCAAGGACATATCCCGAAGATGCCTCAGGTATGACTCCTTCATATGGCTGGCGAGCCTTTATACGTAGTCTAATGGACTTTAAACGACCCGAATCGAAAGTCGACAGACTCTAAAATATTTCCGACGGCAGGTCCTTGAATCGAATCCCCGAGTCGCCTTGACGTCGCCCTTCCTGACGGCAGGTCCTTGGCTCAAACCCTTTTGAGTCGCCTCGACATCGCAATGGTTTTCAGGTTGTAATATTCGATTGACCTGGAGGCCATACTTTGACTTTCGCCCTGTCCAAGCCTCAGTCAAAGTGAGGGCTCTATAGATACCCAGTATCTGCACCTTCTAAAAACCACCCGATGATGATCGGACTATAACGTGTTTTTGATATGCGTGCGTGGATTGGCTATACATGAGATGGTTTAATGCACTACTCGGATATGAAAAATGATTTCAAAAGTTTTCTAACTTCATTTGCATTAAAATAACACTATTTAGAGTTAAAACCGTCATCGGATCCAAAACCGACTCAGAAACCCGCAACTCGAATCAACCTGAGTCAACCTAAATCTCGAATGTCAAAAATAATGCCATGAATGCCTTTATCATGTCATTTCCATTAAACTGACCCTAATTAAATTCAAAACCGTCTTCGGACCCAAAACCGACTAAGAAACCCGCAACTCGAGTCAACCTGAGTTAAACCGAGTCAACCCAAATCTCGAATGTCAAAAATAATGCCATGAATGTCTTTATCATCTCATTTCCATTAAAATGACCCTATTTAGAGTCTAAACCGACACCGGGCCAAAAACCGACTCGAAATTCAAATCCCGACTCACACGGGTCATACCCGAGTCAAGCACACAAAACACCTACCTCAAGTAACACCCAAAATCATCTTATTAGATGCCCATATTGTTACACGACATCTCATTTAAATACCACAAACCAAACAATGGATGGAGCAAAGGCCACGTCCAAATTGAAAGGGACAATACACCCACTTGTATCTCAAGGTAGCTCGCGCCTCTTTAGAGTGTCTGCTTAGCCTCTAAACAAACACAACCGACCTACCTCCCCACATTTCTCTATAAATACCACCCTTGACACACCAAAAAACTCACACGAGAGTCCGCCCCCTCCTTCGCCCTTAAACTTCTAGACCCGACTTCTTAAGTCACAAAATCGACACGTGTTTACGACCTATCGATCGTAAACACAAGCCGTGCATTCGACCGACCCATTTGACCAATTCAATTCATCAATCAACATGTTTTAATAAACATATTTTCAACATATTTTCAAAACAAAATCCTTTTTTAAGGCACCTTTTTAAACTTCTTTGATCGCCATTAGTCACAACGAGAAAACCGTCTCTAAAGTCGTCTACTTCGCAAACATCAATACACGTAAGTTTGAGGGTGTAAATAACTCATTTATTTCATGTCTCTACTGTTTTTATGAGTTTATGAGCATGAACAATGCATGACACGATTCATACATAGGTTAGACGAGCCAAAACCGAGTTTTGGCCCGAGACAGAAGCCCTTTGCTATGCAAAGAGGCTCGCGCCTCTTGTGGGTTCTCGGGTCAGACTCAAACGTGTTTGTTCTCGTCTTTCCTCTTTATTTCATTCCTTATTTGCAATCGTTTTTTACCATTTCAAATGTTTCAAATCAAATTTATGACAAACTTTTTAGCCATAAATTAAAATCATCCTTGGTTCCTTATACCATGACGGTTTATTCCGTGACTCGATGATATTATTGGTTAATTAAAAATTAACCCCCTTTTATTTTATTTACCATTTTTCTCATTTATTTATACTTGCCAATATATTAGTCATAATTCATAATCATCCTTGGTTCTTTATACCATGTCGCTTTAATCCGAGTACGATGACAAACTTGACTAATTACAAATAATTGAACTTAACATAATTAGTTCAAATCAAACATTTTCCTTTTACCATTTTATTATGCTTTTCAAACTTGCAAATCCGACAACTAATATTACTAACACAATAGTAATTATTCCTAGTCATGCAAATCATACTTACAAATATTTCACCATAAATACGGTTTTAAATAACCTTTTGAACAACCAGGAGACGCACCCTTAGGTCGGCTCATGGCTCGCGCCCCAAGAGGCCGTCTGTTTTCATATTTCAAAACCTGGACAGACCTTGTTCCCTCGCCAATAGGCTCGCGCCCCAAAGGGGTTGTCTGGCACTGTTCTGTCTCATTTTGGAATGTCTAGGACGATCCCGATTTCGGTTAACCTGAATATGTGACGGATTAGATTAATTTCCGTTTTCACATGTAAATCAATATAAATCCAACATGACATCTTATGCTTGATATTTGGATTAACAAACCCACTTAGAAAGCTCACATGTTAGGTTAAAACTTTTGAATGTGCATTCATGCATTTACACTGTTTTATCAACTTTTCCACTTAAACAACCACGATCGATCAGTAGAGGCCGCTAATGCGGGCGGGATTGGGTGTCCAATTAAAGGGCTTCCCAATACGTACCCTCACCCCTTACTCAGAACCTTTGGATAGTGGATGGCCTTATCCAGGGCGTACGAGAGTCATTTTAGGCATAGAATGCTAAAAGGGGGACGAGTCCTTATCTTTAGTACTTATGTCAAGCACCGCTTTTTGCCTTGATTGACCTAGGTATAAAGTGGATTCGAACAGGTTTCGGGCATCCCGCAAATGCTTGGTGGCATCTCCGAAGATCTCTAATCATTTCGAGACCTTTACCGAGACGAAACCGACCGATCTAAAGCGATCCGGTCGAAAGCATTTTTGGTCGGACTATATTTTTCGGTTACTTGTCGTTAGGAGCACCTAGACCAAAACAATATTTATAACTTCACAAACTACTCTACTATTAGTAAAGAGGTAAGTAAAGGTCGGATCCCAAGGGACGGGTATTGATGTAGGATTTTGGATTGCAAGTAGTGGTGTCCAAGTGTGTCACAATTTTGGTTGAGATAAGAAGATCACTAAACTAAATAACAATGTAAATGAACAAGCAAGATGATTAAGATGAGATGTAAACAATTGATTAAAAGCACTAGGGTGTCATGGGTTCATAGGGGATTCATGGGATTAGATCATACAAACATGTTTTCAGCTAGATGCAAGCAATTATTGTTGTGATGGGATCGAGTTAGTGTATATCTTACAATCCCTAGGAAGGTTTGGGTCCCGGAGCCGAATCGATTAGATTGTACAACACCTACAAGTCGACTTAATCCTCCCTATCCAACAATATGCATGGTCTAATGAGACTCGAGTTGGTTTATGTCTTACAAGTCTCATTGAAAGATAAGTGATGGGTAAAAAATGCAAGGATTCATAGGCTCGCATTTCATCAAACATAACATGTACATAAGTTGAAATCACAACAAGCAAGCAAATTAATTATGAAATCATATTAGATTAAGTATGAATCAATCCCGATGTTGGTTTCCCCTAATTCCCCATTAACCCTAGTTAAAGAAACTACTCACTCATTATCAAGTTTAACATGTTAACAAGGTTGTCAATCATATTAACAAAGCAAGACATGATGAATAAATGAAGATGATTAACAATAATTAAAAAGGGATTAAGAGAATTATACCTAATGATGATTCCAAAATAATAAGCAAAGAATAATAGAAGTACTTGATGAATGATTGGAAGGTTGTCAATCCTCCAAATAAACCCCAAATAATCTTCAATTACCCAAAATAAATGATGAACAATAGAGAAATTAAGGAAATGAGATTTGTATTAATGCCTAATTAAAAATTGATTACAAGATTAAAGAGAGATTAGAAGAACATAAATTATATTAAGGATTGATGTTAATCTAATTAGTATAATGGGGTATTTATAGTGGGGATTAGATACATAAATTAGGGTTACTAAGGGCTTAAATGACGATTAAGACCCTTAAGAAAAGTTGAGGAAATGCTCCTCTCGAAGAAAGATGCGAGTCTCCTTTTTGCTAGTCTTTCAGAAATATGCGCATCCCGAGTAGAACAAGGAGAGGGCGTGCTGTACTGGATGACAATCCGAGCAGCCAAGGGGTCGGGACGAGCGGATTGTGGGGGTTGGACGAGCGGACTAGAAGGTGGGCTGCTCGGATTATGGAGATGTTAGACGAGCGGGCAAGCTGAAGGGACGCTCGGATTGCGGAGGTTGGACGAGCGTCCCGATGCTGCGACGGGCGGATTCTAGTTCAACAAGATTTTTCTTCTTTTCTTCTTTTCTTCTTCCAACAATCCTCAAGGATCTTGTCGGAGATGCAAGGATCGTATTCATCATTGCCCATTATTTACAAAGGCCTTCTAGTCTTTTCTTCACTTTGATGCTTGGTCATTAGATTCGATCAATTTAGCTCCATTTTGCCATTAAAATGCAAGGTTTGCACTCCTCTCCTACCAAGGAAACAAAACCTCAAAGAATATGCAAAAGAAAGGACTAAAGATAGTAAATGACCCAATTATGCAGTAAAAAGCATAGGAACGAGGCTAATTCGGGGACTAAATATGCTCAAATATTGGTCACATCAAATATCCCCAAACCAAACCTTTGCTCGTCCCGAGTAAAGAGGTGACAAAAACTAGGACCCTTGTTTAAACTATCCTACTAATATAACCGATATGAGATAATTAGCGGGTCTCACTCCGCCCCTTCAACTCACAACAAGACAACCATGAGGTAGGATGCCTTCTTGCAAGGCAAGGTGGGTCTTGCCAAAATGGCGACACATCCAAGCATTAAAGCACACAAAATAAAGTAATGGATGCATCTACAAAAGAATAGCCACTTTCCTCATCTAAGTGGCGGAAATTATCTAAAGGGGAAGCAATTCAGGGGTACACACTCCATTATAGATATGGTTTATTCAAATTACTAAGCCTAGAAGGATACCAATAAATCACCTCCAAGTTGTGTCAAGCTAGGGTACCTTTGTCTTCAATCGTTAAATGCTTTCGTCAAGAGTAGACTCCCTATGGTGTTAGAAACACTGGAGGATCGCGGAATTCCCCTTCTTGCCTAGACAAGAAGAAGGGTCGTCCCCTCTCTACCATGCACAAAAGTGGATACGATGGAAAAGGGATCAATAGTATTCGAGTTTCATATGGGAGTTTGCTTTGTTGTTGTTTTTCCCCCCAATTTCTTGTGGCATATAACATTTGAGAACACTTTCTTTTTGCCATTTTTTTTTTATTTTTGGCATTTCAACACTTGACAACTTTCAACTTTTCTTTGCATTTCTCTTCTTTTTTTTTTTTGACATTTTCAAAGTCGCCCCATTTGTAGGGAGGGTGCTTATATTTGAAGCATTAGGAGACCATTTTTGCTCCTCTTTTTTTCTTTTGATGCAATTTGTGCAAACTTTTTTCACTTTTCATTTCATTTCTTGAACTCAAATTTTGAACAATTTTTGTGCCCATTCCCTTTGATGACAAAAATGTGGTAGAACATGGATGATAGATGCATGGTTTCAAGGGTCACCTTGGAATAAACGGTAGCCAAGGAGTTATCACACCACAAGGTACTCTTGACTAGGCCTTAATCCATGGGTCAAAGGATACTAGTATGACACATCCTAGGGTGTTTTATAAGTATTCTAACAAGCAAAGTCTTAAGAAGAAAAAGCATCTATAAGGGCCTATATACACTTGTCAAGCTTCCCAAATAGACGGTTTCACAAAAGTTTTTCCTATGTGCAACTATATGCCATGATGCAACTAACATTTATACAACCTAATGCATATTCTTCTACCAACTAGTGTGCCAAATAATCTAAATGAAAGTCCTAAATTCACATTGTTTATACCGCATTAATCAAAATAAAGCCACATAGTCATTAACATAAAGAGGAAAAAGGAGATTGGAAAGATCATACCATGCGGTCTTCAATATCCTCATGTCTCGGATGTGGCGTAGTCAATCAATGTGAAAAAGGATGAACAAACACAATATATACAAGACTACACTATAATGGAAATGAACTTGTTTTTGGATTTTTAAATTTTTAATTTTTTTTTTTTTTTGGATTTTGTATAAAAGTCAAGTTAGAACTTCTCATCCCCACACTAGTATGGGCATTGTCAACAATGGCCAATACGATAGGAAATTATGCAATTTACATGAATATGTATGATTTCTAAACTAAATGCAAACTACACTAAACTACACTACATGATGCATGTGTTTTTGTTATGGTGGAGAGCATAATTTAGATTAGCTCCCAATGCATATGCATAAACTTCCCCAAACCAAAATAGCCTAATGTCAAAAATTTTGGGGGAGTTCATGCACATAAAATGCAATGCATGAAAATACAAATTGTCATTTTGGATTTTGAAAGTTGGGAACAAAGAACACCTTAATGAAGATAAGGTGTTAGTCCTCTAATGTTGCTAGGACTCCACAAAATGATTAGGATAAAATAAAAAAAAGAGAAGTAGACAAACCATAAAGGAGGTGTAAGAATGTAGGAGCCTCCAAAAGTTTGCTAGTCCTCACCCATCGTGTCACCATCATCTTCTTCACTTGAGGCATCATCAACCTCCATGGATGTGGAGTTATGTCCACTCTCACTTTCACTTTCTTGTTCTTCCTCACTTTCCTCTTCTTTTTGAACTTCTTCATCTTCACCTTCTTGGTCACCACTCTTATCAACAACCATGTCCTCTCCACCCGGTCTACCACACTAGAAGTGCTAGGAAAGAATACCTCCCTATCCGCCCAACTAGGCAAAGGACAAGATGGATCGAGAAGTCCTTGCCTAGCAAGATGTAGGAGGGGCAGATATTGGGCCTTGTAAGCATCAACTCTATCATTATAAGCTTGTTTATGCATTTCCTTCATTAGTAGAGTCAAGTAATCATTTCCCGCCTTGGCATTTTGGGGGTTGAACTCGTGGTATTCAAATGGATAAGGTGGGGTGATAATGGAGGAGGAGGGCTCGGCAACTTCTTCCCCTTAGTGTTGAATGATGTATTCGGTCTCTTCGGAGAGTGGGAGAAGGTAGTTCGGTCTATGATCATTCAATCGGCAAATTTTGCTAGGCAAAGTGAAGGATCTAGCTTCATTTGTCAACCACCCAAATTTGTTGTCATGTGTGTCGTTCTTGACCCATTTAAACTTTAGAACCATGGTGGGCAAATCGATAAGATGGCCTCCTTTTACCGGTGCATAAGTGTTGTTCTTGTTGAAATCCCGGTTAAAATGCTTAGCCAAATAGGTAACTAATCCCCCATTGGCAATAAAGGCCGTGCCTTCTTTGCCACAATCAACATTAAGCCATCGATCAACCAAAAGTCATAAAGCATTGTATGGCTTGGTAAATTCTCTCCCAATGTTCAAAGCCGACTCAAGAAGGATAAAATCAAGTTTGGTAAGATGGTTTGTGCCTTTCTAGCTATCAAAGTGAAGTGACCATAATTAGAGCATAATTAGTCCCCGAATTAGCCTTGTTCCCATGTTTTTTAGTGCATATTTGGGTCATTTATTGTCTTTAGTTCTTTGTTTTGCATATTCTTTGAGGTTTTGTGTCCTTGATAGGAAAGGAGTGCAAACCTTGCATTTTCATGGCAAAATGAGGCTAAATTGATTGAATTCATTGACCAAGCATAAAGGAGAGACAAGATTAGAAGGCCTTTGTACATACTATAGTAGATGGGCAATGATGAGAAAAGATCATTGCATCCCCGAGGAAATCCCCAACGATTTTATGAAGAAAAAGGAAGAAAAGAAGAAGGAATGAAACTGTTTGACAATCCGAGCGGATTGCCCTGAAGACGCCAGTCCAAGGCCTACAATCCGAGCGTCTTCCTCCAAAAGACGCCCGGGCAAAACCTCCAGAAGACGCCTGTCTTCCCCCTATGGACGCCCGTCCAGAAGCACCCAAATCCGCCCGTCCCGTGCCTAAGACGCCCGGATTCCCAGACAGTTATTTCGTCTTCTACAACTTCAAGGAAGGATGCGCATCTTTTTCTAAGAACGGCGAAAAAGAGACCGGAGTCTCCCTAGAGACCGGCGATTCCTGAAGGACTTAATCGTCATTTAAGCCCTTAGTAAACCCTAATTTATGTAACTAATCCCCACTATAAATACCCCATTAGTCTAATTAGAAGAGCATGTTCTTCTTAGCAATCTTTAGTGTAGTTAATATCAATCAAATCTCTCTTTAATTTTGTAATCAACATTTAATCAAGTTTTAATACAAGTTTTATTTCCTTAATCTCTCTCTTGTTCATCCTTTATTTTGGGTAATTGAAGATTATTTGGGTTATTATTGGGATATTGACAACCTTCCAATCAAGCATCAAGTACTTCTATTATTCTTTGCTTTATTATTGGAATCATTAGTAGGTATAATTCTCTTAATCCCTTTTTAATTATTGTTAATTATCTTCATTTATTCCTCATGTTTTACTTTGTTGGTATGATTGACAACCTTGCTAGCATGTTCAACATGATAATGAGTGAGTAGTTTCCTTAGCTAGGGTTAATGGGTAATTAGGGGAAACCAATATGGGGGATGATTCATGCTTAAATTAATATGTTTTCATAGTTTATTTGCTTGCTTGTTGTGATCTCAACTCATGCACATGTTATGTTTGATGAAATGCGAGCCTATGAATCCTTGCATGTTTTACCCATCACCTATCTTTTCAATGAGACTTGTAAGACATAAACCAACTCGAGTCTCATTAGACCATGCATGTAGTTGAGTAGGGAAGATTAAGTCGACTTGTAGGTGTTGTACAATCTAATCGATTCGGCTCCGGGACCCAAACTTTCCTAGGATTGTAAGATATAAACCAACTCGATCCATCACAACAATAATTGCTTGCTTATAATTTGAGAATATGTTTGTATGATCAATTCCCATGAATCCCCTATGACCCCATGACACCCTAGTGCTTTTATCAATTGTTTACATCCCTTTCAATTCATCTTGCTTGTTTACTTTCATTGCTATTTAGTTTAGTGATCTTCTACTTCAAACCCCAAATTGTGACACCCTTAGACACCACTAGTTACAATAGAAAATATCATCTCAATTCCCGTCCCTTGGGATCCGACCTTTACTTGCCTCTTTACTAATTGTAGAGTTGTTTGTGAAGTTATAAATTGTGTTTTGGTCTAGGTGCTCCTAACGACAAGTACTGAAAACTAAACCCCATCGAGGGATCACGACCAAAAATGGCGTCGTTGCCGGGGACGGTGCTAACTTGATTTAGATTTTCTTATATTGTTATTAGTTGTGTCTTTCTTTGCCTTGGGGAAGTAAAACTCCTCGAGGGTTGTTCTAATTATTTTCGAGTTGTTTGATATTTTGCATGTCTAGAAGATCACAAGGTAACTTGTTACCCTTTGATCACGAAATTGAAAGGACTTTGACAACCAATAGAAGACTTTCTAGGAGAACTTTGAGAGGTATTGGTGAGGTTATTCAACCAAATACTATTGAGTTCATCAACCCTTTTGCAAGAGAAGGTGAGGAGAACCCAACACAAAATCCAACACAAAATCAACCCACAATGCCTAAGTTTTCATCACATTCCGTACCCACCGAGGAGAACCTACCCAATGGTACTCCCACACCACAACATCTAACCGGAAATTTCATTGCCGAATCCGCATTTATCCAATTAGTCGAAAGAAGCCAATTTGGGGGGATGCCTAGTGAAGACCCTCATTCTCATATGGAGACTTTTTGGGACTATTGTGATGCGATTTCTCAAACCGGTGTAACTCAAGACCAAATTCGATGGGTCTTATTTCCTTTTTCTCTAATTGGCACCGCCAAACAATGGTTGAAAGGCCTTGATAAGGCTACTCTCGGAATTGATTCTTGGAAGAAATTGGCTCTAGCTTTCTACAAAAAGTTCTATCCACGGAAAAGACTAACATGCTAAGAGCTCAAATTACGGGCTTTAAGCAAAGGGATGAAGAATCCTTGTATGAAGCTTGGGAGCGATTCAAGGGAATTTGTCGCTCATGTCCTCGCCATGGACTTAGCGAGTGGTTCTTGGTACAACAATTTTGGAACGGTCTTTATGAAGATTCAAGAAACATTCTCAACATGGGATCAAATGGAATGTTCACCGAAGTTGACGACAATCAAACTTGGAACAAAATTGAGAAAATGGCGGTCCATAACTCACAATATAGTAGACCTCGCAAGGCTACTAGAGGAGGAAAGAATGAAGTGGACTCCATTACTCAATTGGGTGCTCAACTTAGTGCTCACATTGATACCATCAATTTGAAGTTTGAAAAAGCTATGGCTAGACTTGAAGAAGCCTCAAAATCACCAAAGCATCATGTTAATGCCATGACGGCATCTTCATCAATCCCAAGTGGGATATGTGACAATTGTGGAACTTTGGGACATGACCAAAGTAAATGTAGGGGAACAAATGAACAAGTGAATGCTTTCCAAGCATACAAGAGTGGTACCCCTTATTCAAAATATTACAATGAAAACACCAAATTCCATCCAAATCTCTCATACAAAAGCCAAAAGGTTAAAAACCCTCAACCAACATACACCCCACCTCCCATGAGAAACCAAAATCAAAGACCCTTTTACAACCAAAACCAAGGTTACCAAAATCAAACTTCATACAATCAACAAAATGACCAAGGTTTTGATGTTCAAAAAGCGGTCCTCCAAATGCAAAAAAATCAACAAGAGTTTTTCACTCAAATGCATAAAGATAGTCAAGCAAAGGAAATCACCATCAACAACATCCTAGCTCACACCAAAATGTTGGAAACCCAATTGACTCAACTAGCATCTTCAAGCTCACAAAGACAAAAGGGGCAATTACCACCTCAAAGTAATCCCCCAAGACATGAAACGGTTAGTGCCATTCACTTGAGGAGTGGTACAAGGTATGAAGCACCAAAGAAGCAAGTTGAGGATGAAGTTGTGGAAGCTAGTGATAAAGAAGAAATTGTGCAAAACTCCAAGGATGGAGAACAATCAAAAAAAGAAGTTTAAAAAAAAATGAAGACAAGGTCAAGGAGAAGGAGCCCATTGTGATTAGACTTCCTTTTCCGAGTCGTCAAGCCAAGCCCAAATTTGATGACCAACTTGGAAAATTTATGGAAATTGTGAAGAATTTGGAAGTCTCAATTCCTTTCACGGAATTAATCAATCACGTGCCGGCCTATGCAAAGTACATGAAAGACATCCTTAAAAAGAAGAAGTCGATCCGGAAACTTGAGACTATCGCCTTCACTAAGGTGAGTAGTGCAATACTTCAAGGGAGTTCACCTCCAAAACTTCAAGATCCGGGAAGCTTCTCAATACCGTGTACCATTGGCGACAACACGATCAACAAAGCCTTATATGATCTAGGGGCTAGTGTGAGTGTTATGCCGTACTCGGTGAGTAAAAGGTTAGGGATGGGAGAGCTTAAATGCACCAATATCACACTCCAAATGGCCGCTAGATCGATGAAGACACCATTAGGGATATGGGAAGATGTTCCCGTAAGAGTTGGGAAATTTTTCATCCCGGTGGACTTTGTCATTGTTGACATGGAAGAAGACTCCAACATTCCAATCATTCTAGGAAGACCTTTGCGGTGATTGATGTAAAGCATGGAGAGCTCACTCTAGAAGTGAGAGATGAGAGCATAACTTTCAATCTTGACAAGACCATGAGAGCTCCCCGTTTGCATGAACCATGTTTTATGGTTGATCATTATAGCCGGAAGGATGATAGGAAGAAGTCGGAATTCCAATGGAAGAAGAAAGTTGATAATGCTCCATTCAAAGAGCATGTGAATTGTAACAAAGAGAGCTTGAAAAGCTCACCAAAGTCAAGCAATGAAGAGGATGGCCTCATTGGCCAAGACAAGAAAGTGGGAGAGTTGTCTCTATCAACTCAAGAGATCTTTAGTGATCAAGTAGATGAAGTTTGTGGTCTTTGGGACGATGAGTTTGAAGGGATTTTCAATCCCTATATTGGTAATGCTATCGATAAAGACCAACATGAGGGACAACAAGGGCAAAGGTCTATTGAAGATCTTTATTATGATAATGAACAAGCTTTTGACTACTTTTTTAAGGTGTTGAACAACATCAACAACAGCTTGGACATGCCCCCATGACATCTCACTAAGGATGAGAGTTTGGTGGAGTCCTCCCTAAACCACCATTTGTAAATATTTCTAACTCCCTAACTCACATTTCAATTCTTACATTGCATTTTTTGTCATTTTTGGATTTTTATGCTTTGATCAAGATAATTATCATTTTTGAGAGAAGTGAGGGAGGGACTAATGATTTTAATTGATGTGTAGTGCTTTAGCTTAGTGTGGGGATAGCAATTGCCTAGGCTATTCATGCCTTTGTAGTGCCCCTACAATGAGGAACACGGGATTTGAAGATTGAAAAATGACAAGGGATATGCAAGAACACGAATGGAACTGAATCCGGGTAGACCAGGGAGAATCCGAGCGTCCTTGATAGGAATCCGCTCGTCTTCAGTGAATCCGAGCGTCTTTGGCTGAATCCGTCCGTCCTTTTGAGCTTTAAAATTGAAATTTTGGGACTGACGAAGAATCCGAGTGTCCTGGTAGAGAAGACGCTCGTCTTGAAGAATCCGCCCGTCTTTGCAGAAAGACGCCCGTCTTTTTGCCAGTGTAAAACAAGAAAGCTTGCTGTATAAGAATCCGCCCGTCTTCAGCAGAATCCGCTCGTCCCTCAGTCGAAGAATCCGAGCGTGTTTGCTGAAAGACGCCCGTCTTTAGGCGAGAATCCTGAACCCAGAATAGGCAGAATCCGAGCGTCCCGAAGGAAAGACGCCCGTCTTCCCCTGCAGTTTCAAAATTTTCGGGTGTTTTAAATACCCCCTCCCACATTCATTTCTTCATTCATTCATTCAAAACACTACCATAAACCCCAAAACTCAAAACCCTCATCCTCTCCATCACCAAAACAAGATTTCCTCAACCAAATTCAACAAAATCAAATCCAAACTTCCTTTTAACAACAATTAATCACTCCTCTTCCAACAAAAATCAAACCAAGCACCAAAATCTTCAACCTTTGAGTCGATTTTTGAATTACAAAGGCAAAGCCTTTCACCTTAAAATCGATTTAGGTATACTTGGATATTGAAGATTTTCAATCTTTTCTTGGTATTTTCATCAATGGCAAGAACAAAGGGGTCAACAAAGGCGCCTAAGGCAAAGGCACTCTCAACAAGGCAACAATGTCTTCAAGCAAAGAAAGCCTCTTTGGCTATGGTGGTTGCTAGTGCAAACTTGGAAGTTCAACAACAAAATCCTCCCTTGGAAGCAACAACATCAACAACTCCGGAAATTGCTCAATTATCAAACTATCCGGAGGTAATTTTCATTTCTAACTCCCATAGGGATACATTTGCCAAGTATGCTAGGAAATCCTTTCTACCCACCAAATTCATATGTGAAGATGCCTTGAACAAATTGGGTGTCCTTGAACAAACAAAAGCCTTATTTGAAGCCATGGGGTTGGGAAAATTGTTTGCTTCAAGAGAATTGACATACCCCTCCGTTACCTTGGAATTCTTGAGTTCATTGAAAGTAACTAAGGTAGAGACTAGAGAAAACATCGAGTTCCGCCTTGCCAATGTGAGTAGGCGCATCACCTTTGATGATTTGGGTAAAGCATTAGGTCTTAGTGATACATCTTGTTATTACAAGAAGCCCGAAAAATATGACCCCGCTCCTCTTTGGGAGGCGATTTGCGGGAGGAAATTTGATAACTATCATGCTAGTCGCGCTCTATTAGTCCACCATCCGGGCATTAGAGTGTGGCACAAGGTCATCGGAAATACTATCATTGCAAGAAAAGACACAAACCACTTTACCAAGCTCGATTGTGTTCTACTTGAGTCTGCCTTAAATATTGGAAGGGAATTCACCAAGCCTTACAATTCTCTAAGGCTTTTGGTGGAAAGATGGCTCAATGTTGATTGTGGAAAGGAAGGCACCGCTTTTATTGTAAATGGAGGTCTAGTCACTCTTTTGGCTAAGTACTTTGATCCGAACTTCAGTAAGGATAGCAAGTATGTGGCGAAAAAAGGGGGTCATCTCATTGACATGGATGCCATGATTAACAAGTACAAGTGGGTTACGCATAATCCTCTTGACACCAAATATGGGTGGCTCACCAATGATGCTAGATCTTTTACTTTGCCTTCCAAGATATGCCGTTTGAGTGTCCATCGGACCAACTACCTTCTTCCCCTCTCAAAGGAAGCCGAATACATCATCCGTCAACAAAGGGGTGAAATTGAAGAGCCCTCCTCCTCCATTGTCACACCACCCTATCCATTCAAATATCAAGAGTTCAAGCCCGAAGGTGTTGAAGTAGGCAATGACTACATGACTCTACTTATGCAAGAGATGCACAAACAAGCTTATAAGGACCGGGAAGATGCTTACTTAGCCCAATATCCACCCCTCCTTCATTTAGCTAGGCAAGGACTACTTGATCTTTCATGTCCTTTGCCTAGTTGGGCGGATAGGGAAGTCTTCCTTCCAAGTGCATCTAGGGGTGAGATATCGGGTGACGATGAGGTTGTCGGTGATGAGGTTGTTAATGAGGACATTGATGAAGAGGCAAATGAAGAGGAAGAGGCTAATGAAGATGATGAGGAAAATGATGAAGGAAGTGAGCAAGGAAGTGAAGAGGGAAGTGGTGATGAGTCCATTTCTATAGAGGAAGATGATGACAATGATGATATGGTGGAAGACTAGCAAGCTTTGGAGGCTCCTACCCTCTTGAGGTTTGTCTACTTCTTTCTTTATTTTATTTATTTTATCTTAATCATGGTTGGAGAGTCCTAGCAACATAGAGGACTAACATGTAGGGTAATATCCGTATAAGACCCTTTAAATTTAAGGATTATAACGTAAATTTAATATGTGAAACATGGTCATAAACGAAAAACATAATGAAAACGATAAAGATTAAGTAATAACCTCCGGTCCTAGTGCAATTCGGCAATGAGAGATCAAAGTAGATCTCCTCCTAATTGTTGCACCCAAGATTGTCCGAGAAATGCCCTTGTGCTAGAATGAATCCTCTAATTGCCTTGCAATATTGAGAGGATTATTTTGTGAGTTTTACTTAGATGAGAGATCTAGGTTTTAGAGAGAAAATTGATCTCCAAAACCCTAGTTGTTTTGCAAATTAATTAGCATTAGGTTACAAAAGAGAGAGAGCTCTCTTTTGTCTATCCCATTCGGCCAAAACCGAGTCCAAGGGAGAGGAATGGGCTTTCATTTCCTCTTCATCTTAACTCGTAGTCCGACATGTAATTCGCTAAGTGTATATGACGCGGTTTCATTATAAACTGTCATCGGTTATCGGAAATTAAGGCATCAACTAATAATACGGGTTAGTTGAATTATTAATACATGTCCGACAAAGACAATATTGTATAATTATATTCAATATACATTTAATTAAATATAAATCGCTTTATATTTAATTTACGAATTAACTGCTTAATCCGCCTTAGCCATTATTATTTAATCCGCATTAAATAAAATATCTCAACATCACATTTTGACTAATTATTAGTCAAATAACTCAGACTAACTGGTTAGTCAAATTTGACATCTACATGACTGTATTTTCATACCGTCACATCTCTCAAACGTATCCTATAGGTGTGACTTTTAGGGACCAGTTGATCACCGCCATCTGTATGACAATAACGTCAAACTTATCTAGCAAGTCAACCGTTATTGATAAACGTGGACCAACTGATTATGATACAAAAGTATACCCTTTGATCCTTTTAGAGATTTATAAGTCCTTGCACTAACTGTAAAGGACACCAGCCCCAACAAGCTCCCACTTGTCCGTACAAGTGTATGTGCAATGACGTTATCCGCACTAACTGGAGGACACCACCTCCAACAAACTCCCACTTGTCCGTACAAGTGTATGTGCGATAACCGATTCTCATATTCATTTAAAATTTCTCCCACTCAATGTAAAACAATTTGCAGATCCGGATCCGCAAAGGTCGTATTTTACAATCGATCTGTATCTAGAGTGGTTTCCCCGACTAGAGAGTAACTTAACTGATAAAACGAATCCGTATCCGAGCATGGCTATGCATTTCAGTTACAGCTCATCGAGTGGCCCTGAGAAATATTGAGTACCTGATAAAGGCTGAATATTTCCTTCAACTCGAACTCCTTCCGATCTAAGCACAGCATGAAATGACCCAGAAACAATCTACTTGGCCCCCTGTTACGGATGACCGTGAGAAAGAAACCAAAGTCACCCAAAATCTGCCTTAGTCTAAAGAGACAGTCGATAGTCAAAAGAATCGACTCTTAGGATCACCATGGAGGTCCTATCCACGACCGGGCACCGAATGTTGTAAAACATTTAGGACTCCACGTTGATGTCACAATTGTGTCCTACGAGATATCCGTATAAATCGCCTCTGTGATTTGTCAGTCAACCTGTTGACTTATGGCTCGTTGAACCCACCATCAACCAACGTCACAAAATAATTACCTTGAGTTATCAGCTCACGTGGGCAATTAAGGACCAAAGATATTATGTTTGTTCAGTTCACTTTGTGGTGTTCAAATTTGTCGTACAAAACCACATGAAAAACAAAATATATAAAAAATTATCAAAACGATGATGTCGTATAGAGTACAAGAGAGAATGAATCTAATCCATAAAAGAGTACTACAACTTAGAACACGTTTAATTCCCATGGAATTAACAGGCCCTTCATGCTTATCTTGTCGTAATGGTTTAGTGAGAGGATCTCCTATGTTATCATCTGTAGCAATCTTTTCTATCACTACTTCCTTTTGCTCCACGTAATCTCGGATTAGATGAGCTTTCCGTTGTACATGTCTAGACTTGTTGCTAGACTTTGGCTCCTTAGCTTGGAAGATGGCACCTCTATTGTCGCAATAGATGGTGATCGGGTCATTCGAACTAGGCACTACAGATAGTCCATGTAAGAATTGACGCATCCATATCGCTTCCTTTGTAGCTTCAGACGCGGCATAGTACTCGGACTCAGTCGTAGAATCTGCTGTAACAGTTTGTTTGGAACTCTTCCAGGTGATTGCAGCGCCATTAAGAGTAAAAACGAATCCAGTCCGAGATTTCGAGTCATCACGATCCGTTTGGAAGCTAGCATCTGCAGAATCTTAGGTTGCGCATAGCTTTTGTTCGCCTCCATAAGTCAATGCCCAATCTTTAGTCCTCCGTAGGTACTTAAGAATGTTCTTGACAGCCCATCCAATGTGATTCACCGGATGCTTTGTTGGAATCGACTTGTCATACTCAATGCATATGCCACGTCCGAACGTGTGCATATCATGGCATACATGATTGATCCTATAGCCGAGGCATAAGGAATCCGTGTCATGCGCTCTTTCTCTTCCGGTGTCTCTGGTGACCGAGACTTGCTCAAATGCACCACTGGAGCCATAGGAAGAAACCCCTTCTTGGAGTTAGTCATGCTTTGAATCTCTCTAGGACTTTGTCTATGTAAGACTCTGATCGAGAGATAACATCCGTCGTGATCTATCTCGATAGATACGGATGCCTAGAATTCTTTGTGCCTCTCCCAGATCTTTCATCCGGAAATGGTTTTTCAACCATACTTTCACCGAAGTTAAGAGAGGTATGTCATTCCCAATCGGGAGTATGTCATCGACATACAATATTAGGAAGACAATCTTGCTCCCACTCGACTTGATATAAAGACATGGTTCCTCGACCGATCGAGTAAATCCATTTTCTTTAATCACTTGGTCGAAGCGATGATTCCAACTCCGAGATGCTTGCTTAAGTCCATAAATGGAACGCTTAAGCTTGCACACTTTCTTAGGATGTTGTGGATCGATGAAACCTTCGGGTTGTACCATGTACAACTCTTCCTCCAAAAAGCCGTTTAAGAAGGCGGTTTTCACATCCATTTGCCAAATTTCATAGTCATGAAAAGCGGCAATCGCTAAGACAATCCGAATGGAACGCAGCATGACTACGGGTGCGAAAATTTCATCATAGTGCAAACCTGGCACTTGGGTGAAACCTTTAGCAACTAGTCGTGCTTTATAGATATCTTGTTGACCTTCCACCGAATGCTTTATCTTGTAAAGCCATTTGCATTGAAGGGGACGAACCTTAGCAGGTAAGTCAACAAGATCCCATACATTGTTCTCATACATAGAGTCCATCTCGGATTGCATGGCCTCAAGCCATAGCTTTGAGTCAGAACTAGTCATGGCACCTTTATAGGTTGCGGGTTCACTACTCGTTAAGAGTAGAACGTCATCTATGTCATGTTCCTCGACCATACCAATGTATCTGTCTGGAGGAATAGAGACTCTTCCCGACCTCCTAGGTTCCTCAGGAATATTCACCGCAGCCGGGATTGAAGGAATTGGTTCCTCCAATGGTTGCTCGGTATTTGGTTCTGGAATCTCCGACAGGTCGAAGGTTCTATCACTCTTTGCATTCTCGAGTAATTCCTTCTCTAAGAATGTCGCACTAGCCGCAACAAAAACACGTTGTTCGGTTGGCGAATAAAAGTAATGACCAAGTGTTCCTTTAGGATAACCTATAAAGTATGTCTTGACCGATCGCGGGCCGAGCTTATCCTCGTGTCTCCACTTGACATAAGCCTCGCAGCCCCAAACCCGTATAAAGGACAAGTTAGGGACCGTTCCCTTCCATAGTTCATATGGAGTCTTGTCAACACTTTAGACGGACTTGTTAAGTATTAGAGCAAATGACAAAGAGCATAACCCCACAATGAGTCGGGCAACACGGTGTGACTCATCATGGATCGAACCATATCAAGTAGTGTTCGATTTCTCCGTTCGGACACACCATTTAGCCGAGGTGTTCCGGTGGAGTTAACGATAGGGCAATCCCACCGTCTTTAAGGTGTTGATCAAACTCGTGAGAAAGATACTCGCCACCACGATCCGAACGTAGTGTTTTAATCTTTCTACCCAATAGGTTCTCAGACCCTATTCTCGGTATTCCTTGAATTTCTCAAAGGATTCACTTTTGTGCTTCATTAAGTAGACATAGCCATATCTACTTAAATCGTCCGTGAAAGTGATGAAATACCTATAGCCTTCTCGTGCGGTGATTGACATAGGTCCACATACATCCGTGTGTATGAGTCCTAATAGGTCAGCAGCGCGCATTCCAACACCTTTGAAGGAAATACGAGTCATCTTACCGATGAGACATGATTCACACGTGCCAAATGATTGAAAATCAAAGGCCAAGATAGCTCCATTCTTGATGAGCTGTTTTACGCGTTTCTCATTAATGTGTCCCATACGGCAGTGCCATAGATACGTTTGATCTTTGTCACCAACCTTTAACTTTTTATTCATTACGTGTAATATTTCGGTGGTCTGATCTAAAACATAAATTCCGTTCATGGAGATTGCCTTGCCATAAATCATATCGTGTAAAGAGAAAATGCAAGTATTATTCTCTATTACAAATGAAAATCCAAGTTTGTCAAGTGCAGAAACTGAAATAATGTTTTTGGAAAGACTGGTACATAATAGCAAATCATATAATGACAACTCAACTCCGCTAGGAAGCTGGATCACATATGTCCCCTTTGAGATGGCAGCCAACTCTTGCTCCATCCCCAACACGCAGTCCACCTCACCCTTTACGAGGGGTTCGATGTTTCGGAGCCCCTGCACATGATTACACAGATGAGAACCACAACCAGTATCAAGTACCCAAGTTCCGTAACTTGCGTGGTTAATCTCAATCATATGAATAAAAGTAGAAGAAGAAGAAGACATACCAACAGGTTTAACACGACCTGCCTTTAAGTCCTCATGATAAACAGGACATGTACGCCTCCAATGCCCAGTCTTGTGGCAATGATGGCATTCCATGTTTTCATTCTTGCTCTTTGTCGCGCCTGATGAGGTGCTCGACTCACCAGGACCACTCTTACCTGAACCCGACTTCTTGAACTTCGCCTTACCTACTGCTAGGTCTGCTTTAGCTTTGCCCTTACCCATGCCTTTGTTTGACACAACGAGAACATCCTGTTTGATGCTCCCACTGAACTTCATGTCCTTCTCGGTCTGTACGAGAAGGGAGTGCAGGTCATGGGGAGTCTTCTTCAAATCATTCATATAGTAATTCGCTCTAAAGAGCGAAAAACCATCGTGGAGTGAGTGAAGCATGCGGTCGATCACAATGTTCTCGCTGATCTTACAATCAAAGGTCTCCAGCTTCTCGACATTCTCAATCATGCTGAGAATGTGTGGGCTAACTGGTTGGCCCTTCTGGAGTCTCGCATCAAAGAAGTGAGTGGTATGCTCATAGGTCACGATTCTCGGTGCTTTCGAGAATTCCTTGGTGAGCGTGGTGAAAATCTTGTTCGCACCATGGGCTATGAAGCGTTTCTACAAATTGGGTTCCATTGCAAAAATGAGCACGTTTTTAATCGCACCCGCTTCCATACAAAAATCGTTAAACTTGGCGATTTCATTAGCTCTAGCCGTGGGACCTGGGTTTGCCGGGATGGGCTCTAAAAGATATTTGAGCTTCCCATCAGCAGCGGCAGCATTCCGTAATGCCGCCTCCCAGTCCGCGAAGTTTGATCCATCATTCTTCAGTCGAGTAGACTGATTCATCTGATTCATGAAGATCCGAAGCCAGGACTCACGGTCCAATGTGGCACTTGGCATTGGGTTGTCTGTAGAACCAGCCATTTGTTTTTAGCAGTTTGAAAGTTCGTGATCTACACTGAAAAGAAAGAAAAACAAAAACGAAATAAGCAACTCATCGAGGTGATTTAAGTCTATTTAAAAAATTCATTTTAACGTGTAGACTCGCGCACTTGCATAATTGATCTCCCTCAAGAATGATACAAGTGATCCCAAGACTCAATTTCTGTAAATTGATAAGCCAACTGTTTAGCTAATTCTTCCGTAAGAACTCTTGGTCGATAGATTTCCGTAAATCCTATCTATAGTCCACCATAGTCACAGGATCGTACGAGTGACCATAGTGTTGAGATAAAATAGGTCAATCGGTTCCAACTTACCCGACGTAGAAGGGGTCATATTATGCCTACCGACGAAGAAGGGATTCATTGGAGTTTGACCTATAAAGACCGTTCTCAATTTTTGATTATACGAGGAAGATCCCATCAACTAAGTTTCAATTCATTTTAAGTGAACGAATAACTAGCAACTGCGTGAATGAATTAATTTAGATGATGGCTTAAATCGTGTGACATGAGAATGTCAAAGAAAACTAACTCGTGACCTCTATATGTGTCAGTTTTCATGCAATTATTAGGTGGTTTGGTTTTTAGGCGGAAAATGATGCATACTATCGTTGCGATAAAATAAATAAATGAATGCAATACGTAAATAAAAATTCCTAGTGTGGCCTATCCTAGTAAAAAGAACATAATACAACTTTGGAATCCACCGTTGGACCCGAAAAGCTTGTCTTGATGTTCCATCTTTGTCCATGTAGCGGGAGTGAGCATCCGATCTCCATCTTTAGTCTTCTCAAAATTACAATTAAAATTTACAAATATAAACCTATTTACATTCTAATTAAAAACTGTAATTAAAAGAAATAAAAAGGGAGATACGAGATCTCAAAATACAACCAAGACCGTGTTCCATCATTACGGTAACACGTTCTACTAAGGCCACACTAAGTTACAACCGTTTGCAAAAATAAATAAATACGTAATAAAAGCATTCAAAATAAACAAGAACGATAAATAAAATGCATCAACTAAATTAAATTTATTCGTGACATAATTCCGTAATTATGTTAAATTTATCCAAACCACCAAAGATAATTAAAATTATATGACAAAACCGCTTTAGTCAAGTTAATTTTAATCCGAGATAATCCGTTACTATAAATCGTTTTAAAGTAACTTAATTTTACGTGGGTGAACCGTTTCACCATCAAGCGAGAGCATAAATCCGTTTTATGCAATAAAGGGCCGGAAAAAAAAAACACAAAATTATTTTTTTTTTTCTTTTACTGTTGGGCGTGAACAGTACCCACGAAAATTTTTTTTTTTTTTTTAAATGCTGTAAAGCCGAGAGCATCAAAAAGCCAAAAAAAAAAAAATTTATACGGCTCAAAATCGTGAGCAACAAAAGATCAAAACAAAACGGTTTGATAAAACACAATTGCAATTTTAATCTAATCCGTATAGAAATCAAATTACAATTGTTACATCTTCAACATATTGCAATAATTATCGGTTAAAATTACAACATGTGAAGAATGATTGAAAACAAGAGATCGAACGATCTAACAAAAATGTGTGGCACGCAAATCAATGCAAAAACAGGAAAAACAGGCCGTGATACATGAAGGCCACACGGTTTTCCAAAAAAAAAACTTGGCCGATACAAAAATTGCCACACGAAATTTTATGCAATCATTTTGATAGATCTTTAACATATTGCGATGAATATCGATTACAAAACAATATGCAAAGATCAAAATGAAAACAAAACAAAAGACAACCATCACCGTGTATACAAGACACGGATCCCAAGGCACAAAACAAACAAAAAAAAACGCAGCAATTAAAAAATTGCCGAGAAAAAAATTGCAGCCGTGACATTTTTTTTTTTTTTTTTTTGAACAAAAATTCATCGATTCAGAATTCGTTTAATGAAAATCACATAGAAAAATTTACGTGGCCTGGCTCTGATACCACTTGTAGGGTAATATCCGTATAAGACCCTTTAAATTTAAGGATTATAACGTAAATTTAATATGTGAAACATGGTCATAAACGAAAAACATAATGAAAACGATAAAGATTAAGTAATAACCTCCGGTCCTAGTGCAATTCGGCAATGAGAGATCAAAGTAGATCTCCTCCTAATTGTTGCACCCAAGATTGTCCGAGAAATGCCCTTGTGCTAGAATGAATCGTCTAATTGCCTTGCAATATTGAGAGGATTATTTTGTGAGTTTTACTTAGATGAGAGATCTAGGTTTTAGAGAGAAAATTGATCTCCAAAACCCTAGTTGTTTTGCAAATTAATTAGCATTAGGTTACAAAAGAGAGAGAGCTCTCTTTTGTCTATCCCATTCGGCCAAAACCGAGTCCAAGGGAGAGGAATGGGCTTTCATTTCCTCTTCATCTTAACTCGTAGTCCGACATGTAATTCGCTAAGTGTATATGACGCGGTTTCATTATAAACTGTCATCGGTTATCGGAAATTAAGGCATCAACTAATAATACGGGTTAGTTGAATTATTAATACATGTCCGACAAAGACAATATTGTATAATTAACTTCAATATACATTTAATTAAATATAAATCGCTTTATATTTAATTTACGAATTAACTGCTTAATCCGCCTTAGCCATTATTATTTAATCCGCATTAAATAAAATATCTCAACATCACATTTTGACTAATTATTAGTCAAATAACTCAGACTAACTGGTTAGTCAAATTTGGCATCTACATGACTGTATTTTCATACCGTCACATCTCTCAAACGTATCCTATAGGTGTGACTTTTAGGGACCAGTTGATCACCGCCATCTGTATGACAATAACGTCAAACTTATCTAGCAAGCCAACCGTTATTGATAAACGTGGACCAACTGATTATGATACAAAAGTATACCCTTTGATCCTTTTAGAGATTTATAAGTCCTTGCACTAACTGTAAAGGACACCAGCCCCAACATAACACCTCGGCCCCATTGAGGTGTTCTTATTTTATTGTTCCCACTTTTGAAAATCCAAAATGACAAATTTAGTTTCATGCATTACATCTTGTGTGCATGAACTACCCCTAAATTTAGGACATTAGAAATAATGTCTATCTCGGTTTGGGGAAGTACATGCATACGCAACGGGAGGTAATCTAAATTACGCTCTCCGTCATAAACAAAAACCCATGCATCATGTAGTGTAGTATAGTTTAGCTTGCATTTAGTGTAGAATTCATGCATCATGTTTGCATAATTTCCCATCATTTTTCTATTGAGGACAATGCCCATATTAGTGTGGGGATGGGGAATTCTAACTTAACTTTTATTCAAAAATTCAAAAAAAATCAAAAAATTTCGAAAAAACAAAAAATTTGAAAAATTGAAAAATCAAAAACAAGTTCATTTCCTTTGTAGTGTAGTCTTGTATATATTGTTGTATATATTGTGTTTGTTCTATCCTTGTTCACATTGATTGACTACACCACATCCGAGACATGAGGATATTAAAGACCGCATGGTATGATCTTTCCAATCTCCTTTTTCCTCTTTATGTTAATGACTATGTGGCTTTATTTTGATTGATGCGGTATAACAATGTGAACTTAGAACTTGCATATTAGCTTATATGGCATATTAGTTGGTAGAATCATTTGCATTAGGATGTATATATGTTAGTTGCATCATGGCATATAGTTGCATGTTAGAAAAATTTTGTGAAACCGTCTACTTGGGAAGCTTGACAAGTGTATATAGGCCCTAGTAGATGCTTTTTCTTCTTAAGACTTTGCTTGTTAGAATGCTTGTAAAACACCCTAGGATGTGTCATGCTAGTATCTTTTGACCCATGGATTAAGGCCTAGTCAAGAGTACCTTGTGGTGTGATAACTCCTTGGCTACCGTTTATTCCAAGGTGACCCTTGAAACCATGCATGCATCCATCATCCATGTTCTACCACATTTTGTCATCAAAGGGAATGGGCACAAAAAGAAATCAATTTGAGTTCAATGAAATGAAAAGTGAAAGAAAGTTTGCAACATGCATCAAATGAAAAGAGGAGCAAAAATAGAACTCTTATGCTTCAAATATAAGGCACCCTCACTACATATGGGGTGACTTTTAAAATGTTCAAAAGAAATGCAAAGAAAAGTTGAAAGTTGTCAAGTGTTGAATTGCCAAACATCAAAGAAATGGCAAAAGAAAGTGTTCTCAAATGTTATATGCCACAAGAAATTGGGGGAAAAAACAAAAACAAAGCAAACTCCCAAAGTGAAACTCAAATATCTATTGATCCCTTTATCCATCGTATCCATTTTTGTGCATGGTAGAGAGGGGACGACCCTTCTTCTTGTCTAGGCAAGAGGGGGAATTCCGCGATCCTCCAGTGTTTCTAACACCATAAGGAGTCTATTCTTGACAAAAGCATTTAACGATTGAGGACAAAGGTACCCTAGCTTGACACAATTTGGAGGTGATTTATTGGTATCCTTCTAGGCTTAGTAGTTTGAAGAAATTGCATCTATGAAGGAGTGTGTACCCTTGAATTGCTTCCCTTGTAGATAATTTCCGCCACTTAGATGAGGAAAGTGGCTATTCTTTTGTAGATGCATCCATTACTTGTTTTTGTGTGCTTAACGATTGGATGTGTCGCCATTTTGGCAAGACCCACCTTGCCTTGCAAGAAGGCATCCTACCTCATGGTTGTCTTGTTGTGAGTTAAAGGGGCGGAGTGAGACCCGCTAATTGTCTCATATCGGCTATGTTATTAGGTTAGTTTAAATAATGGTCCTATTCTTTGTCACCTCTTTACTCGGGACGAGTAAAGGTTCGGTTTGGGGATATTTGATGTGACCATAATTAGAGCATATTTAGTCCCCGAATTAGCCTTGTTCCCATGCTTTTTAGTGCATATTTGGGTCATTTATTGTCTTTAGTTCTTTGTTTTGCATATTCTTTGAGGTTTTGTGTCCTTGGTAGGAAAGGAGTGCAAACCTTGCATTTTCATGGCAAAATGAGGCTAAATTGATTGAATTCATTGACCAAGCATCAAGGAGAGACAAGATTAGAAGGCCTTTATACATACTATAGTAGATGGGCAATGATGAGAAAATATCCTTGCATCCCCGAGGAAATCCCCATGGATTTTATGATGAAAAAGGAAGAAAAAAAGAAGGAATGAAACTGTTTGACAATCCGAGCGGATTGCCCTGAAGACGCCCGTCCAAGGCCTACAATCCGAGCGTCTTCCTCCATAAGACGCCCGGGCAAAACCTCCAGAAGACACCCGTCTTCCCCCTCTGGACGCCCGTCCAGAAGCTCCCAAATCCGCCCGTCCCGTGCCTAAGACGCCCGGATTCCCAGACAGTTATTTCGTCTTCTACAACTTCAAGGAAGGATGCGCATCTTTTTCTAAGACCGGCAAAAAAGAGACCGAAGTCTCCCTAGAGACCGGCGATTCCTCAAGGACTTAATCGTCATTTAAGCCCTTAGTAAACCCTAATTTATGTAACTAATCCCCACTATAAATACCCCATTAGTCTAATTAGAAGAGCATGTTCTTCTTAGCAATCTTTAGTGTAGTTAATATCAATCAAATCTCTCTTTAATTTTGTAATCAACATTTAATCAAGTTTTAATACAAGTTTTATTTCCTTAATCTCTCTCTTGTTCATCCTTTATTTTGGTTAATTGAAGATTATTTGGGTTATTATTGGGAGATTGACAACCTTCCAATCAAGCATCAAGTACTTCTATTATTCTTTGCTTTATTATTGGAATGATTAGTAGGTATAATTCTCTTAATCCCTTTTTAATTATTGTTAATTATCTTCATTTATTCATCATGTTTTACTTTGTTGGTATGATTGACAACCTTGCTAGCATGTTCAACATGATAATGAGTGAGCAGTTTCCTTAGCTAGGGTTAATGGGTAATTAGGGGAAACCAACATGGGGGATGATTCATGCTTAAATTAATATGTTTTCATAGTTTATTTGCTTGCTTGTTGTGATCTCAACTCATGCATATGTTATGTTTGATGAAATACGAGCCTATGAATCCTTGCATTTTTTACCCATCACCTATCTTTTCAATGAGAATTGTAAGACATAAACCAACTCGAGTCTCATTAGACCATGCATGTAGTTGAGTAGGGAAGATTAAGTCGACTAGTAGGTGTTGTACAATCTAATCGATTCGGCTCCGGGACCCAAACTTTCCTAGGATTGTAAGATATAAACCAACTCGATCCATCACAACAATAATTGCTTGCTTATAATTTGAGAATATGTTTGTATGATCAATTCCCATAAATCCCCTATGACCCCATGACACCCTAGTGCTTTTATCAATTGTTTACATCCCTTTCAATTCATCTTGCTTGTTTACTTTCATTGCTATTTAGTTTAGTGATCTTCTACTTCAAACCCCAAATTGTGACACCCTTAGACACCACTGGTTGCAATAGAAAATCTCATCTCAATTCCCATCCCTTGGGATCCGACCTTTACTTGCCTCTTTACTAATTGTAGAGTTGTTTGTGAAGTTATAAATTGTGTTTTGGTCTAGGTGCTCCTAACGACAAGTACTGAAAACTAAACCCCATCGAGGGATCACGACCACAAAGTATTCCCAATGACCTTATGACATACTCTAATGCCCGGATGGTGGACTAAGAGAGCACGACAATCATGAAAACGTGTGAATTTCCTTCCGGAAATTGCCATCCAAAGAGGAGCGGGGTCATACTTGGTAGGCATCTTTGTAAATTTCGCACTATCACTAAGGCCAAATATCTTACCCAATTCGTCATAAGATAAGCATCTATCAACATTTTCAAGACGAAACTCGATAATGGTTCGGGTCTCCACCTTTGTGACTTTCAAAGAGCTTAAAAATTCTATGGTGAGGGAGGAGTATGTCAATTCTTGCATTGTAAACAATTTACTCAACCCCATAGACTCGAAAAAGGTCATAGTTTGCTCAAGGACACCCAATTTTGACAATGCATCTTCACATATGAACTTAGTAGGCATGATAGTTTTCTTAGCAAAGGAAATAACTTTCTTCCTATGGGAGTCGGAAGTGAAGATTACCTCCGGATAGTCGGCTAATTGTTCAATGACCGGAGTGGTAGAAGTAGTAGCTTCCATAGGAGGATTTTGTTCTTGAATCTCCAACCTTGCATCATGGACTACCAATGCCTTTGATGTTTGTTTATCAAGAAGGGCTTGTTGCCTCTTAGAAAGGGTCTTCTTTTGGGGTGCCTTGTTTCCACCTTTTGTTCTTGCCATACTCCTTTGCTTAGTTACACCAATGAAATATTGAAATCTTCAATTTCTAGTAATGCCCAAATCGATTTAGGATAAATGAAAGTTGCCTTGTATCCCAAAAATCGGTTCAAAACTTGAAGATTTTGATGTTTGGATCACTTGTTGTTGCTAAAGGAGTGATTAATTTTTGTTTTGAGGAAGTTTGGATTTGATTTGGTTGATGGAGAGGATGAGGGTTTTGGGTTTTGGGTTTTGGGTTTTGGGTAGTGTTTGTGTTTTGAAATAATGAAAATGAATGGGAAAGAAGGGTTTAAAAGACCCGTTGGTTTTTGAAATGCAGAGGGAGACGAGCGGACCTAGTGCCGGGACGCTCGGATTCTTCAAAAAATGGGTTCAGGTAAAGACGCCATGGGACGAGCGGATTGCAGGAAAGACGAGCGGATTCCTTAGCTGAGACGAGCGTCTTTGGCTCAGGACGCTCGGATTCCTTTCCAGTGAAAGATCCCAGATTTTAGTAGTAAAAAGACGAGCGCCTTTCATGTTGGACGACCGTCCTGACTAAGACGAGCGGTTTCCTGGCTTGGACGCTCGGATTCTCAGTCAGACCCAAAATATATTTTCTGCAGCTTCACAAGACGAGCGTCTTATGACTTGGACGCTCGGGTTCTTTCAGGACGAGCGGATTGTCCCTCGGGCCGCTCGGATTCTTCCTTGACCACACGGATTCAGGTCCATCCATGGGTGCTTCGTAACCCGTGTCAATTCATTCTTCAATTCTCGTGTTCTTCATTATAGGGGCACTACAAAGGCATGAATATCATAGGCAATTGCTATCCCCACACTAAAGCAAAGCACTACACATCAATAAACTCATAAGTCCCTCCCTCACTTCTCTCAAAATGATGAAAATCTTGATCAAGGCATAAAAATGTAAATCCAAAGATGACAAAAATGCAATACAATAATTGAAATGCAAGTTAGGGAGTTAGAATATTTACAAATGGTGGTTTAGGGAGAACTCCACCAAACTCTCATCCAATGTGAGATGTCGAGGGGGCATGTTCAAGGTGTTGTTGATGTTACTCAACACCATGAAGAAGTAGTCGAAAGCTTGCTCATTATCATGATAAAGATCCTCAATAGACCTTTGAACTTGTTGTTCTCCATGATGGTCTTGGTTCATAGCATTACCAATATAGGGATTGAATATCCCTTCGAACTCATCATCCCAAAGACCGCATACTTCGTCTACTTGATCACTAAAAATGTCTTGAGTTGATAAAGATAACTCTGCTTCTTTCTTGTCTTGGCCAATGAGGCCTTCTTCTTCACTTGTCATGGGAGAGCTTTTCAAGCACTCATTGTTGCAATTTCCTTGCTCTTTTGATGGAGCATCATCCACTTTCTTTTTCTATTGAAATTCCAACTTCTTCCTATCATCTTTCCTGCTATAGTGATCAACCATAAAACATGGCTCATGCAATCGGGGAGCTCTCATAATCTTGTCAAGATTGAAAGTGATGGTTCATCTCCCACTTCAAGGGTGAGCTCTCCATGCTTCACATCGATCACCGCTCCCGCGGTGTGCAAGAATGGTCTTCCTAAGATAATAGGAATGTTGGAGTCTTCTTTCATGTCAACAATAACGAAATCCACTGGGATGAAGAATTTTCCTATTCTCACGGGAACATCTTCCCATACCCCTAAAGGTGTCTTTATTGATCTATCCGCCATTTGAAGCGTGATGTTGGTGCATTTGAGTTCTCCCATTCCTAGCCTCTTGCTAACCGAATATGGCATGACACTAACACTTGCCCCAAGGTCACATAAAGCTTTGTTGATTGTAGTGTTACCAATAGTGCATGGATCGGAGAAACTTCCCGGATCCTTGAGCTTTGGAGGTGAACTCCCTTGAAGAATAGCACTACTTACTTTAGTGAAAGCAATAGTCTCAAGCTTCCGGATTGATTTCTTCTTTGTAAGAATATCCTTCATATACTTTGCATAGGCCGGAACGTGATTGATTAATTCCGTGAATGGAATCGAGACTTCTAAATTCTTCACAATCTCCATGAATTTTCCAAGTTGGTCATCAAACTTAGGCTTAGCTTGACGACTTGGAAAAGGAAGTCTAATCACAATGGGTTCCTTCTCTTTGGGCTTTTCTTCATTCTTCTTTGAAACTTCTTGATTGTTGGGTTCTTCTTCCTTAGAGTTCTGCACAACTCTTTCCTTGTCACTAGTCTCCACAATGTCATCCTCAACTTGCTTCTTTGGCTCTTCATATCTTGTACCACTCCACAAGTGGATGGCACTAACTGATTCATGTCTTTGGGGATTACTTTGAGGTGGTAATTGCCCCTTTTGTCTTTGAGAGTTCGAAGATGCTAATTGAGTCATTTGGGTTTCCAACATTTTTGTGTGGGCTAGGATGTTGTTGATGGTGATGTCTTTTGCTTGGCTATCTTTTTGCATTTGAGTGAAAAATTCTTGTTGATTCTTTTGCATTTGGAGCACCGCTTTTTGAACATCAAAACCTTGGTCATTTTGTTGATTGTATGGAGTTTGATTTTGGTAACCTTGGTTTTGGTTGTAAAAGGGTCTTTGATTTTGGTTTCTCATTGGAGGTGGGGTGTATGTTGGTTGAGTGTTTTGAACATTTTGGCTTTTGTATGAGAGATTTGGATGGAATTTGGTGTTTTCATTGTAATAATTGGAATAAGGGGTACCACTCTTGTATGCTTGAAAAGCATTCACTTGCTCACTTGTTCCCCTACATTCACTTGGTCATGTCCCAAAGTTCCACAATTCTCACATATTCCATTTGGAAATGATGAAGATGCCACCATGGCATTAACATGTTGCTTTGGTGATTTTGAGGCTTCTTCAAGTTTAGCCATAGCCTTCTCAAACTTCAAGTTGATGGTATCAATATGAGCACTAAGTTGAGCACCCAATTGAGTAATAGAGTCCACTTCATGCTTTCCTCCTCGAGTAGCCTTGCGAGGTCTACTATATTGTGAGTTATGGACCGCCATTTCCTCAATCTTGTTCCAAGTTTGATTATCGTCAACTTCGGTGAACATACCATTTGATCCCATGTTAAGAATGTTTCAGGAGTCTTCATAAAGACCATTCCAAAATTGATGTACCAAGAACCACTCGCTAAGTCCATGATGAGGACATGAGCGACAAGTTCCTTTGAATCGCTCCCAAGCTTCATACAAAGATTCTTCGTCCCTTTGCTTAAAACCCGTGATTTGAGCTCTTAGCATTATAGTCTTTTCCGGAGGGAAAAACTTTTTGTAGAAAGCAAGAGCCAACTTCTTCCAAGAGTCGATTCCAAGAGTAGCCTTATCAAGGCTTTTTAGCAATTGTTTCGCGGTACCAATTAGAGAAAAAGGAAATAAGACCCATCGAATTTGGTCTTGAGTCACTCCGGTTTGTGAAATCGCATCACAATAGTCACAAAAAGTCTCCATGTGAGAATAAGGGTCTTCACTAGGCATCCCCCTAAATTGGCTTCTTTTGACTAATTGGATAAATGTTGATTTTGCAATGAAATTTCCGGTCAAGTGTTGTGGTGTGGGAGTACCATTGGGTAGGTTCTCCTCGGTTGGTACGGAATGTGATGAAAACTTAGGCATTGTGGGTTGATTTTGTGGTTGATTTTGTGTTGGGTTCTCCTCACCTTCTCTTGCAAAAGGGTTGATGAACTCAATAGTATTTGGTTGAATATCTACAACCTCACCAATACCTCTCAAAGTATTTCTAGCAAGTCTTCTATTGGTTGTCAAAGTTCTCTCAATTTCGTGATCAATGGGTAACAAGTTACCTTGTGATCTTCTAGACATGCAAAATATCAAACAACTCAAAAACAATTAAAACAAACCTTGAGGAGTTTTACTTCCCCAAGGTAAAGAAAGACACAACTAATAACAATCAAAGAAAATCAAATCAAGTTAACACCGTCCCCGGCAACGGCGCCATTTTGGCGGACTATATATTTCGGTTACTTGTCGTTAGGAGCACCTAGACCAAAACAATATTTATAACTTCACAAACTACTCTACTATTAGTAAAGAGGTAAGTAAAGGTCGGATCCCAAGGGATGGGTATTGATGTAGGATTTTCGATTGCAAGTAGTGGTGTCTAAGGGTGTCACAATTTGGGTTGAGATAAGAAGATCACTAAACTAAATAACAATGTAAATGAACAAGCAAGATGATTAAGATGAGATGTAAACAATTGATTAAAAGCAATAGGGTGTCATGGGTTCATAGGGGATTCATGGAATTTGATCATACAAACATGTTTTCAACTAGATGCAAGCAATTATTGTTGTGATGGGATCGAGTTAGTGTATATCTTACAATCCCTAGGAAGGTTTGGGTCCCGGAGCCGAATCGATTAGATTGTACAATACCTACAAGTCGACTTAATCCTCCCTATCCAACAATATGCATGGTCTAATGAGACTCGAGTTGGTTTATGTCTTACAAGTCTCATTGAAAATATAAGTTATGGGTAAAAAATGCAAGGATTCATAGGCTCGCATTTCATCAAACATAACATGTGCATAAGTTGAAATCACAACAAACAAGCAAATTAATTATGAAAACATATTAGATTAAGCATGAATCAATCCCCATATTGGTTTCCCCTAATTCCCCGTTAACCCTAGTTAAGGAAACTACTCTCTCATTATCAAGTTTAACATGCTAACAAGGTTGTCAATCATAATAACAAAGCAAAACATGATGAATAAATGAAGATGATTAACAATAATTAAAAAGGGATTAAGAGAATTATACCTAATGATGATTCCAAAATAATAAGCAAAGAATAATAGAAGTACTTGATGAATGATTAGAAGGTTGTCAATCCTCCAAATAAACCCCAAATAATCTTCAATTACCCAAAATAAATGATGAACAATAGAGAAATTAAGGAAATGAGATTTGTATTAATGCCTAATTAAAAGTTAATTACAAGATTAAAGAGATATTAGAAGAACATAAATTATATTAAGGATTGATGTTAATCTAGTTAGTATAATGGGGTATTTATAGTGGGGATTAGGTACATAAATTAGGGTTACTAAGGGCATAAATGACGATTAAGACCCTTGAGAAAAGTTGAGGAAATGCTCCTCTCGAAGAAAGATGCGAGTCTCCTTTTTACTAGTCTTTCAGAAATATGCGCATCCCGAGTAGAACAAGGAGAGGGCGTGTTGTACTGGATAACAATCCGAGCGGCCAAGGGGTCGGGACGAGCGGATTGTGGGGGTTGGACGAGCGGACTGGAAGGTGGGACGCTCGGATTGTGGAGGTGTTGGACGAGCGGTCAGGCTGGAGGGACGCTCGGATTGTGGAGGTTGGACGAGCGTCCCGATGCTGCGACGGGCGGATTCTAGTTCAGCAAGCTTTTTCTTCTTTTCTTCTTTTCTTCTTCCAACAATCCTCAAGGATCTTGTCGGAGATGGAAGGATCATCTTCATCATTGCCCATTATTTACAAAGGCCTTCTAGTCTTTTCTTCACTTTGATGCTTGGTCATTAGATTCGATCAATTTAGCTCCATTTTGTCATTAAAATGCAAGGTTTGCACTCCTCTCCTACCAAGGAAACAAAACCTCAAAGAATATGCAAAACAAAGGACTAAAGATAGTAAATGACCCAATTATGCACTAAAAAGCATAGGAAGGATGCTAATTTGGGACTAAATATGCTCAAATATTGGTCACATCAATTTTTACGCCGCCGAGCGTGGCTTTCAAAGACCGCTGCATGTCCACAGATTGGCTTGGCGTGCAGGTGGCCCGTGACCGCAGATCGGCTTGTGGCCCAAATCCACAGACCGTGCATGTGGCCCATGTCCACAGAACCAAACAAGTGGTATCAGAGCATAAGATATTGCATGCATAATCGGTTTGGTTTTTCCGAGTTAAATGTAACTTAATTAAAACTAGAAATTTGTGATTTATAAGAGCAATTCACGAAATCATGATGCATGTTATATATTCTGGTCCTAAAATGTTTTTAGGTCATTTTTATGATTTATGGTAATTTATTGCTCATTTTAATGATTTTTAGTGAAATAATTACATTTTTATGAGTAAAATGAACTTTTATTCACTAAAATAAGTTAACCTTCACTAATGGCCGTGATTTTTTTAGTATGACCTCACATGAATATTTTATGTATTGTATATAAAATTTCATATTAATGTGATTAATATTTCATGATTTATGATTTTTATGTGATAAAAATGGCATAAATGGAGGTTAAATGACTAAAATTGGTTAAACTTAATTTCTGCCCTTGAAAATTTTATATGACCTCACATGCATTTTTACAAATTATGTGTAAAATCTCGAATTAATTTGATTAATAATGCATGATTTATGATTTTTATAAGATAAAAATGGATTAAAAGGAGGTAATATGGTTAAATATAGTTAAACTTCGAACCAGGCCATGATATTTTAATAGGTTGTCACATGCATGATTTACACATTGTATGTAAATTTTGAGATGAAATGATTTCATTTTGCATGATTTATGAATTTTTAGTATAAAAATGGCATAAATAGTGACTATTTTAGCATAAATAGCTAAAACAAATTACATGGCATGAGAAAATTATTTTAGGTTGCATAAATATCCCACTTATCAAATATAAAGTTTTAAAATTGATTGGATTAATTTTTGGATACTTTAGATGTTTTATGAGATAAAACCGATAAACTGCAACTATATTTTCTCGAAATTAATTCGAAAATTGTAACCATGATTTTTGACATTATGAGTATCATGGAATTATTCCAGAATGTTCAAAAATTTAAAATTCAAAATTTAAAATTATTGTAATTTAATTTGGATTTATTTCATGAATGTTATGATTTTAAGGTCAAAAAATGAGCATAAAATTAAATCAAGTTGAATTATTGTCAAAATTTGAGTGATGACTAATTTTTGAGTCCTAAGAGTGTTAGGATAATTAAATTGAACTTAAATGTGATTTAAGTGTTAATTTGTGATTTTAAGAAGTTATTATCACGCATTTCCATAAAACCGGGTTATATAATCAATATAAGTTAAATAGGGCGATTTGGCACATAATTTGGCATGATAGATACATATTATAATGTTGCATATTTAGATTGTTGAATGTCTTTTTATTTATATAATTTTGAATTTTGTAATTTTATCATACTATGGCCTTAGTTTTAATCGATATTATCCGTAATGAAAGGGAATATTGATTCGGTTGTAATTTAATGTGATCTCGTATCACTTTTATTTTTACTAGTTTTTCATATTACAAATGTATAATAGGAATAGCTTTGTATTTTTATTATTATTTGTAATCATGGAGTTTCTTCAAGACGGTGCCATTCGGAAAGGCGTTCCGACGAAGACAGTGTTCTTGGGAGGCGTGCCACTTGAAGATTCAAGGGACCAAAGGAGTTGGTTTCTGAATATGTAATAGATTATTTGATTTTCTATTTTAGGAAGGCCATACTAGGAATTTATTATTATTGCTTTGCATTTCTTCTAATATGTTGCATGCATTGCCAAATCGCCATAACAACACATGCATATCATATCGAGTCATCGACCGTGTCACATATAATTATCATAGTTCACCGCTTTAGTTCATTTAAAACGTGATAGATAATAAATTGACAAGACCTCTCACTTATAATAATTGAGAATTAGCCTTACAAAATAGTAGAAACCATGAGTCCCAATTTCATGAGGAAGTAGGCTCGGCTCATCGGGGTGCTAAACTTGTTACGTTGGGTAAGTGGGTGATAAAATGTTATTACATCGAAATTTGGATTGAGCTCAACGGAAGAATTCGTGACCGTAATCGCATGTGTTCCGGGCTAAAGATAAATATTAAAGTAATTTTTATCGACCGAGAGTTCTAGAAGTAGAATCAATTAAAGAGTTAATCCACCGAGTTATATTAATAAGGGATGAATCGGCTCACCGTGCCCGAATTAATATGAATTTGGATCGCGGGATCATTTATAATAGTTGGGTAGAGGTCACTATATAAATGCTTAAAACTTGTTTAAAATGTCTACAAGTATTATTAAAACGATAGATATTTATTATTTCCTACATTTCCGTTTTTTGTAGTTATTTATACACAATGGATTCATCTAATACTCTCACACTAATCACCATTAATTTATGGCTCCAATCATTCGATGAAAAGTGCTCCGAGTATGACAATGATACGATTAGAGAATTACGCCTTGGCATTGGTCAGGATGGAGATCTTTTCTACTTTACCACTTCCATACCTCCCACTCCAATATTTATGCCCACCTCTTTGGTAAGAAAATCTTGTGAAGAAAATCTCATTAATCCCAAGGCATTCTTGTTATTAGAAACAAGGATAAATATTAAATTCAGTGGGAGTTCTAGCAAGAATGTTCTTGCAACTGAAAGGAGTAATGGTATTATTAAAGGAAAGGCAAAGATGGGTAAGAAACCCAAACCTGATAATGAATTGAAAATAGATAGTGAGACTACCACAACCAAAACCAAGAAGGGTGTCAAATCTTACGAAGAATGTCATTATTGTAATGTCATGGGCCATTGGAAACGAAATTGTCTGAAGTATTTAGGAGATATCAAAGCTGAACTTGTCATTCCAGTTAGGGTTAAGGAGTATGGAAGCACTTAGAAAGGGTAACATGGATCTCCAATTCGCAAATGGAACTAGAGTAGCCGCCATTTCAAAGGGAACTCTTGTGATTGCCTTAGCTAAGTAATTTTAAAATTACATCTACATAATGGTGATTATGTACCAATTTTGTCTGAAACATTATTTCCATTTCTATGTTAGACATGAAAGAATTTATATTTTGCCATCAAAAACAATCGTTGTATTTTGTTGAAAATAGACATGGCTGTGAGCCAAGTCACTTATCTTAATGATATTCATGTTTTAGACGCTTCCAACTCAAGAAGAGATATCTACATAATACAATCCAAAAGACTCAAACAAGTAATCCAAATGTTTTGTACATTTGGCATTGTTGATTAGGTCTCATAAATGAGAAACGCATTAAAAGCTAGTGCCGACTAGATTTATTGAGCCATTTGATTTTCAATCATATGGAATGTGCGAATCTTGTCTCCTTTGCAATATGATTCGTACTCCTTTTAGTGGTAAAGGGACACGAGCAAGTGATTTATTGGGACTAATACATGTCGATGTAGTGTTCCTATGAGCATCACCGCAAGGGGAAATTATGACTACTTTGTCACTTTTACCAATGATTTAAGTAGATTTGGGTATGTTTACTTAATCAAATATAAAGTGAAGCATTTGAGAAATTTAAATAATTTCTAAATGACGTAGAGAACCAATTGAACAAAGAACTAAAGCATTACGATCCGATCGTAGTGGGAAAGATCTAAGTAATAAATTTGATTTATTAAATATGGATTATAACCTAGTGTCACTACCCATAAGATCAAACTAGTATGAGTCGGTTTGAGTTATTGAACCAATTTTGGGAATTTGCAATCCAAAACGGACAAGTAATTCTAAACGGATGGTCAACCAGGAGATACCTGAAATAGAGAGTCTATTTAACATATCACATGGATCAGACTGGCATATTACATGAATCAAACTGCCATGATAGAGATGGTATTTTTATGTGCTAACACGTCAGTCTAGACAAACTTTAATTACTCCGTCATATATATTTGTAACTCACAAAGCTATCTCTTAAGAAGATAGATATATTTCTAAGAGATAGAGTAGGAGTAGATTAGATCGTTACAAACATATCTTATAGTTAATGTGTTACTTTGTGAAAGTAATGGAACTATAATCTATAAAGATAGAGTGGGAGTATTGCTCAGTGGAAATTTAGCACACATGTCTCGTTGTTAAAATGTTGCTTTTCGAAGGTAATGGTATTATGACCTTGTCCCAAATCGACCTTGTTACAAACGAGCCATAGCATTACAATCCAAAGATTGTTACTCAAGAGTAGATTTACTTTAAGGCGAGGGTCTCCTTAAAATTAAAAAGAGCTTTAGAGTACCTAAGTGCATAGATTGACATGAAGATGTTAATCAAGATAAATAATGTTAGGAATTGCCGCATTTTATTTTCATAAAGAATGGCAAATGATAATTAAAATTCGCTTTTCTAAAATGGGAATTTAGAGAAGGATGTGTTTGGAATACAAAACCTTAGATGAAGATCTAAGAATCCTAACATATTATGCGTAGCTGTCTTAAGTGATCCTAGAATGGTCTTAAGCAACCTAATTGATTATACTTTTCGTTCATGTGATAATTGAGAATGGTATCATTCACATGATTGAATAATCATGTTTATACATGAAGTTAAGTGGGAGCTAGACTTATTTTTCCCGTCTTATATGTTGAAGACATATTACTTATTGAGAATAATGTACCAATGCTCTCTTCTGTCAAGAGTGATTGGGAGACTAGGAAAAGGTGTGATCTATTCTAGATTTCTAAATCTATGTGAGAGAATATTGACATAGAGTTGAGAGTCTTATGATGATAAGATTTTTCATATCTGTTTAACATCGACAAGGTTAAATAGGTTATTCATGTTGATGAAAGTTGAATTGCTATGATGGAGTCATAGTCGTTCACTGAACCTATTAAGTTGTTGATTACATGAAGTCGATTTCTAATGTTTCCGCCATTGGAACGATCATGTATGCCAATAGACGCACATGCCATGATGTAACATATGCTAAGAGCATGATAAGTCAATAACAAGTTAATTCGAATGATGGCTTGTGAAAGCCTTAAATAACATCCTTGAGATTCTTGAGAAGAATTAGGGATTCGTTCATCTGTTTCGATGATATACTAAGTTATGTGTTGAAGGGTTGCACAAACTTTAGTTGCCAAACCGAAAAGGATTTGTTGAAATCCTAGGGTGTTATTATTGACTTAGGAGTAAGAGACTATAAAAGTGTTTTAGTTTCGACCATTGTAAATTCTACAAAAGGAATCTAAGTAAATTGTGATAAAATGGTCAACAGAGGGAATGAGAGTAGATTCCTCTACCAATGACTTTATCACAAGTTATGTGATAACAGTGGGAGCATCTTTCAAGTTAAAGAGCCCAAGTATAGTAAGAAGACTAGCCATATAATTAGAGATAAATTCAAGTTGTTAGAAATAACATTGAATGGAAGGAAATAGCAATTCATAAAGTTGGAATGTTTGGATATATGGTATATCCACTTGCCAAGCTTTTATTGCATTTCAACAAGTGCAAAAGGTACACTAAAGATTATAAGATATGAAGTAGTAATAGTGTATTGACTATTCATATATGATAATCGCATTTATCGTTTGAGTTTCTTTAAACTCACTCTTTACTTTGTTATATCCAAATGGGTTGTAGAGACAAATTGAACCCCATTAAAGTGAACTGCATTGACATAGTATACGCCCCTGGTTACTTAAAGGAGGTGACGTCTCGAAGTGACTAGAGTGTGATGCGATTGATGGCAAGTTCAAGTGCCATAGAGTCATATGGGATGACTAGTCGATCACATAGGCGATCATGTGGGACACTCGTCGGGCGGGGGACCGCTTATAGAGTTCTGGTAATTCATAAAGCATGTTCGTGGCAAGAGCTACTATAGTATTCTTATGAGTCAATTCTTTTGACTAGAGACTATTCGCCCAAGTTGGCACAAATTTCTGATTGGCTTTTATTTATGCTCTACGACTATCGTAACTGAGGTCAAATGAGTATATTTTGGGTTATGACGAACTGTGTCTAAACGAAGGGAATAGTGCGATAGGAATTATCCGCCCCCTTGTCAGGGTTATTTGAAATCTCAAGGCCACTCGAGGAGCAGTGAACTGAAAATGCGTGGCCACGCTCGGAAGGTATCTATGGTAGATAATTCCGGTCAGACAGTTACTCTCCTGATCGAGGAAACCACTTAAGATATGATCAAATGCAAGTACGACCTGCGAGACACCTTGCATTGAGTGAGAGATTGTAATAGGACAAGAGAATTGGTGACGCACACTTGTCTCGGACAAGTGGGAGATTGTTGGAAAATGTGTCCTCAACAATAGTGCGATCACATGATTTAATATCATAATTAAATCTCATAATAAGAATACGAAAGGGATGATAAATTAAATAGTAAACTGATCAACATTAATCGGTAATGATTGGCTTGCTAGAGTTTGACGTTACTGTCGTAGGACGGTGGTGGTCAGTTGATCCTTTAAGGCCACACCTAAAGGATGATGCCCTTATTAGTAAAGATGATTAATTGTATGACGATACATTAATCCTGTTTTTGCTAGAAATGTGTTGTGGTGTATGTTGATTATTATTCAATTCGTATACTTTCAAGCCAATTAGCTCAAATGGAAGAGCATTGTACAATGCACAAGATGTGGGTTCAACTCCCAGATTGGCTAGGAAGTACCAATGTTTCTTTTACATTGAGATTTCCAAAGACCGAAATGTATGGTCATAGTTTCTATGCATAAGCTAGTCTTTGAACTTCTGATCACTACAAAGCTATTACTGTTGAGATTCACTAATTCCATTACTTAACATATTCATATATGTGACATTTTAATTTAGTCATAAAATTAAAACTAGATCTTATGCATGCAAACTTGAACAAGAGTAGAGAAGAAATCGTCACTTCTTACTATTGTAGTTTCGGATTTTGGGCACAAATGAGTTCTCCTTCTCACTTGTTCTTGAGCTTCCTTATAATGGATGAACAAAAGGTCCAAAATAGAACCTCTCCCAAAAGTGAATACCCAAGGAAATCCCTTAATAACTTCTATATTTATGAACTAGTAAAATATAAGTTTGACTCAAAATATGACATAAAAATTAATTTTGTTCTCTTGTCCTTTTTCGGCCAAGAGAGGAAGGATTTGTGAGATTTTATTTCTCTAATTTTTCATAAGATGTAGAGAGAATTGTTTTTTTTTTTTGATAATTTCTTACACTAGAAATTATAGTGAAGTAGTGAATAATTGAGAGAAAAACCATTGGCATTTTTCACCTCTAAAAACCGGTTGGCAAGGGAGAGTAGAGCCAATGCATGAGCTAGTTTTTCTACCCAAGAAAGAATAGGTATGCAAGGCTACTAGTTAGATTTAATCATTGTGTTTTCCCCTTAAGATAAAAACACAATATAAATCTTATACTCCCTCCATAAATTCGGCACACTTAAAATAAAATGGGTAGTCCATTTTATTTTGTCATTTGTCAATTTTGTCATATGTTACATGTTACATGACATGTCACAATGTAATGTATTTTTAACATATTAAAAATCAACATACTCATAAAATTGACTAGTAATTCGTAATTACTTGTACCAAAACGGTTTATCAAATTATAAATTACAACGTCTTGTATTTATAATAAATTATTCATTCAATTTCAATTTCAAATTGTTTCGTAAACAATAATTTTATCTAAGTAATAAAACAATTCAATTACTTAGACCGTATTTAATTTAATCGAATTATAATAAGACACGTTAATCTCACTCACAAATCATCTGTCAATTTTAAGCAATTTAATTAACTCGTATCGGCATACGATTAATTAAATAATCAATTAAGGGTATTTCCCTATAGGTATGACCTAAGGGGATCAACTGATCACCACCGTCGCACGACAGTAATGTCAAACTCTAGTCAGCCAATCATTACCGATATGTGTGGACAAGTTGACTGTAAAATATTACATCCCACATGTATTCTTAAAATGAGATTTAAACATGTGATCATCATGATCAACAGTTGTGATCGCATTATTGTCGGAGGACACATATTCCAACAATCTCCCACTTGTCCTCGACAAGTGTGCGTCACCAATTCTCTTGTCCTATTACTATCTCCCACTCAATGCAAGGTGTCTTTCGGGTCGTACTTGCAAGTGATCATATCAAGAGTGGTTTTCTCGATCTGGAGAATAACTGATTGACCGGAATTATCTACCATAGATACCTTCCGAGCGTGGCCACGCATTTCCAGTTCATTACTCCTCGAGTGGCCCTGAGATATTGTTATAACCCTGACAAAAGGTGGACAATTCCTATCGCACTTATTCCCTTCGACTAGCCACATCCATCATAACCCAAAATATGCCCATTTGACCCCATTTACGAAGGTCGTAGTAACATAAATCAAAGTTAATCTGAAACCGTGCCACCTTAGGCGAACAGTCTTTAGTCAAAAGAATCGACTCATTAGAATACTATAGTAGCTCTCGCCACGACCAGGCTATATATAAATTTGCCAGAACTCTATAAGCAGTCATTAGCCCGACAAAGTGTTCCTAACAGTCTGCCTATGTGATCGACTAGTCATCTCACATGACTCCATGGCACTTGAACTTGCCATCAATCGCATCACACTCTAGTCACTTCGAGACGTCACCTCATGTAAGTGATTATGGGCGAATACAATGCTAATCCATGTTCACTTTAACGGGGTTCAATTATCTCTACAACCCGTTTGGATGTAACAAAGTACAAGGTGAGTTAATAATAATAACTCAAACGACAAATGCGGACATCATATTCGGGTAGTCAATACCATATTACTACCTTGTGATGTATATGTTAGAAATCTATATCTCATTATACTCAACATATTCATATATGTTTTAATTAATTTAGTCATAAAATTAATTACAAATCTTATGCATGCAAACATAAATTAAAAGAGAAGAAATCATCAACCCTTACTAAAATAATTTCGGTTTTATGGGCACCAACAAGATCTCCTTCTTGTTAGTTCTTGAGCTTTCCAACAATGGATGAACAAGATTCAAGTTTAGAATCTCTCCCAAAAGCATATACCCAAGGAAAACTCATAATAACCAATATTATTTTGATCTAGTAATAATATTAGTCTTACTTAAAATATGACACAAAAATTAATTTTTGTTCTCTTAAAAAATCGGTTCAAGAGGAAAGATTTGTGAGGTTTATTTCTCTCTAAGATTCTTCACAAGATGGAGAGTTAATTTTCTCACACTAGCAAATTATGTAGTGTTATGAATAATTAATTTTGGAAACCATTTTGTTTCTCTTAGTTGGAAAACCGGTGGGAGGGGCTATATGGGAGCCAATGCATGGATCCAACTTTCTTCCCAAGAAGTGTAGGCTTGCATGGCTACATATAGGTAGGTCATCATTGTGTTTTCTCTTAATAAAATAATCAACACAATTTTTCTACTAAAACCCTCTAATATTTCGGTACATACAATATAAAATGGAGGGTCCATTTTATTTTGTCATTTGTCAATTGTGACAAATGTGACATGTTACTTGACATGGGAAATTGTAATGTATTTTTAACATAATAAAAATCAACATACTCATAAAATATGTCATTTACAAAATTGACTAGTAATTCGTAATTACTTGTACCAAAACGGTTTATCAAATTATAAATTACAACGTCTTGTATTTATAATAAATTATTCATTCAATTTCAATTGTTTCGTAAACAATAATTTAATCTAAGTAACAAGACAATTTGATTACTTAGACCGTATCTAATTTAATCGATTTACAATAAGACACGTTAACTTTACTCACAAAATCATCCGTCAATTTTAAGCAATTTAATTAACTCGTATCGGCATACGATTAATTAAATAATCAATTAAGAGTATTTCCCTATAGGTATGACCTTAGGGGATCAACTGATCACCACCATCGCACGACAGTAATGTCATACTCTAGTCAACCAATCATTACCGATATGTGTGGACCAGTTGACTGTAAAATTATTACATCCCACATGTATTCTTAAAATGAGATTTAAACATGTGATCATCATGATCGACAGTTTGTGATCGCATTATTGTCGGAGGACACATATTCCAACAGTATATAAGTGAGAAAACACTTGTTGATTGAAATAAAAGTTTAACATACCATGTGTCCATGTGTTCATTCTTTTCGTATTGCACTTTCCTTTATATTCATGTTATCTCTCATAGCATGAACCTTACCAAGTACACATCTAGGTTCCCAACCTAGGTTTAGGTTCTTTATCTTGAAAGAACTTTCTTGTTGTTTATCACATAACCAACGAATTGTGGTGGATGATATAATTTGCACTGGTCAAGTGTTCTACCAACTCACAATGCACTAGGTATACGTTTTGTAGGGTCTTGCAACCATTGTCAAGATGATTAGCCTAGCACTTCTCATAAGTCCTAGCATATTAGAAAATACTAGTTTGAGTAACTGATCACCGCCGTCGCACGACAGTAATGTCAAACTCTAGTCAGCCAATCATTACCGATATGTGTGGACCAGTTGACTGTAAAATTATTACATCCCACATGTATTCTTAAAATGAGATTTAAACATGTGATCATCATGATCGACAATTTGTCATCGCATTATTGTCGGAGGACACATATTCCAACAATCTCTCACTTGTCCTCGACAAGTGTGCGTCACCAATTCTCTTGCCCTATTACTATCTCCCACTCAATGCAAGGTGTCTTTCAGGTCGTACTTGCAAGTGATAATATCGAGAGTGGTTTCCTCGATCTGGAGAATAACTGATTGACCGGAATTATCTACCATAAAAATTTCGAAATTTATCGGGAAAAACAATGTTGCGGTTTATTGGATTTATCAAATATTATCATAAGAATATGAGAAAAATTATATTTATCAAATTTTCAATTTTAGATCTGAAATGGGTAATAAAATGCAACATGTGACGTTTTTCCTTAGTCATGAAGTATGTTTTAGCAATTATTCACTAATTAAAGTCACTATTTATGCTATATTTCATCAAAAATTCATAAATCATGCATAAAGACTTCATTATAGCCTATTATTTTACACACATCTTGTAACATTGCATGTGACAACATACTAAATTTATATGATCAGATTCGAAATATTTCTCATATTAACCTATTTTTCATTTAAATTCGATTTTTATCATGAAAAAACCATATTTCGAGCATAAAAACTCCAAAAATTCTTAAAGTTTACAGGTCATCTAAAAATAATATATGTGAAAACATATCCAAAAACCACCTGAAAATTCGAAGTTTAGCTAATTTTAGTCTGAAAATGACATTTTTATCATAAAATAACATTTTAATGCCATTATTATATAAAATGAATAATAATAAATCCATAAATTAACCAAAAAATCCTAAATACATTTTAGGACCAGAAACTTTAACATGCATAATTTATTTCGTTATATATCATAATAATACAAATTTATAAGTTTTATATGTTAATCGTATAACTCGGAAAAACTATAACCGATTTGCATGCAAACAACCTAAGGCTCTTGATACCGCTTGTTAGAAATCTATATCTCATTATACTCAACATATTCATATATGTTTTAATTAATTTAGTCATAAAATTAATTACAAATCTTATGCATGCAAACATAAATTAAAAGAGAAGAAATCATCAACCCTTACTAAGATAATTTCGGTTTTATGGGCACCAACAAGATCTCCTTCTTGTTAGTTCTTGAGCTTTCCAACAATGGATGAACAAGATTCAAGTTTAGAATCTCTCCCAAAAGCATATACCCAAGGAAAACTCATAATAACCAATATTATTTTGATCTAGTAATAATATTAGTCTTACTTAAAATATGACACAAAAATTAATTTTTGTTATCTTGAAAAATCGGTTCAAGAGGAAAGATTTGTGAGGTTTATTTCTCTCTAAGATTCTTCACAAGATGGAGAGTTAATTTTCTCACACTAGAAAATTATGTAGTGTTATGAATAATTAATTTTGGAAAACATTTTGTTTCTCTTAGTTGGAAAACCGGTGGAAGGGGCTATAAGGGAGCCAATGCATGGATCCAACTTTCTTCCCAAGAAGTGTAGGCTTGCATGGCTACATATAGGTAGGTCATCATTATGTTTTCTCTTATTAAAATAATCAACACAATTTTTCCACTAAAACCCTCTAATATTTCGGTACATACAATATAAAATGGAGGGTCCATTTTATTTTGTCATTTGTCAATTGTGACAAATGTGACATGTTACTTGACATGTGAAATTGTAATGTACTTTTAACATATTAAAAATCAACATACTCATAAAATATGTCATTTACAAAATTGACTAGTAATTCGTAATTACTTTTACCAAAACGGTTTATCAAATTATAAATTACAACGTCTTGTATTTATAATAAATTATTCATTCAATTTCAATTGTTTCGTAAACAATAATTTAATCTAAGTAACAAGACAATTTGATTACTTAGACCGTATCTAATTTAATCGAATTACAATAAGGCACGTTAACTTTACTCACAAAATCATCCGTCAATTTTAAGCAATTTAATTAAGTCGTATCGGCATACGATTAATTAAATAATCAATTAAGAGTATTTCCCTATAGGTATGACCTAAGGGGATCAACTGATCACCACCATCGCACGACAGTAATGTCAAACTCTAGTCAGCCAATCATTACCGATATGTGTGGACCAGTTGACTGTAAAATTATTACATCCCACATGTATTCTTAAAATGAGATTTAAACATGTGATCATCATGATCGACAGTTTGTGATCGCATTATTGTCGGAGGACACATATTCCAACAGTATATAAGTGTGAAAACACTTGTTGATTGAAGTAAAAGTTTAACATACCATGTGTCCATGTGTTCATACTTTTCGTATTGCACTTTCCTTTATATTCATGTTATCTCTCATAGCATGAACCTTACCAAGTACACATCTAGGTTCCCAACCTAGGTTTAGGTTCTTTATCTTGAAAGAACTTTCTTGTTGTTTATCACATAACCAACGAATTGTGGTGGATGATATAATTTGCACTGGTCAAGTGTTCTACCAACTCACAATGCACTAGGTATACGTTTTGTAGGGTCTTGCAACCATTGTCAAGATGATTAGCCTAGCACTTCTCATAAGTCCTATCATATTAGAAAATACTAGTTTGAGTAACTTCTTACTATAACTAAGTATCTTTCCAACTTCTTATTTCTCCTTTTAGCTTAAACAGCTTAGGATTTTCATAAATCCTTACGCGTTTTCGAACTTCAATATGTGCAACTTCTTGTCATATAACAAAGTATTCTTCTAAACACTAGAATAGCTCATTAGTTCTCCTCGAGAATTTATGACGATTCATATGTGGCTCACCAATGACTCGTCATGTTGTTAAGCATATGATTCATTATAGGACATGTGCATGATTATTCTAATGGCGGAAACATTAGTGATCTTTAATCATGTAATCAACCATTCTTAGGTTCAATGAATGACCATGACTGCTTATGGTAATTCCATTTTCATCGATATGAATAACGTACGTTTCTTGTTGATTTGATGTGCATGTCTCAATGCCTATCCAACATCCCATGATGTGATTGGATTCATCTTAGTCCATTTTCATCCAGAATTGAAAACTCAAATACTTCTTTGTGAAGATAGTACTAGCTTGTCATTCTCAATGAGTAATGAGTTATAAATTTTACAAGATGATAGCTCCTACCAAATTTCATGTCTTCACATGGTAATTTCAAACTCCCACTAAATTCCACATGTTTCGTAATTGACTACTCAATCGAAACATTTCAAGAATTGAAATAAATTTTGCTTTGCCAAGTTATTAAGATAAAACCATATATGTTCCCAGCATTTCTTTTCAAAATACCTATTTTGAAAAGGTTTCAATCTTAAACTTATGGAAAGAGATTTTAATCTCTAACTCATTCATTTTTATAATGATGCGTAGCAATGTCATTATTTAAAAGTGAAATCCCTTTTAATTCACGTCCTTCAAAATACCCCTTTTCGGAAGGAGGTTTAACCATTTCATTTTCATAATGAGGTTAAGTAATGACACTAGCGTGGTTAACAATTAACTTAGCTCTTGTAGATATCGGCATATCTTTCTTTGCAACTTTTAGTCATAAATCTCATTTATTTTCAAGGATGCAACTTTGTTTCATTTAGGCTCTTAAGTAAATATAAATATTGAAACTCTATTTATATCTAGGTCATAAACTAACAAAATCTCTTGTTGAGACTTTTCTTTAGTCATCTTCTTTCAAAACTTTCTTTCAAAACTTTCTTTTGGTCTCCTCGTGAAGTTATCTTAAGAACAAATTCTTTTGATTACTTCACTTGGTCTCTTTTGTCTTGTAGATCTCATCTATTCGAGACCATAGATCTCATCTATTCGTGTATACTATCTATTTAGGTATACAAATCATTCTTTCTTTCGTAGATCTCATTTACTCAAGCATACAAATTATTCTTTGTATTCTTTGTGTCATCTATTCAAGGCATACAATTATCCTTTGTATTCTTTGTGTCTTCATTTTTCTCCCACTCTATCTTTAGAATAAATACACTAGATATTCAAAGATAGGTTATGAGACACAAATAATGATTTTGAAGTGTAAGGAGGACTATCTCATAGATTGCTAATAGATTTTAGATTTGATGAGTGTACTTGGTAATTGACATTCCTTTAGAAGAGTTCATCAACTCAACATCACTTTATAATTGATCATACACTAGCCTTAAGCTTGTGGACATATAATGAATCCCATCATTATAGTTTTCTATTGGATCACTTTAAGTAGATGATCATATGTTTCTATGAACAAGCATATAAAGACGAATTTTTAGAACAAACAAATACGATAAAAGGGGTGACTTGGGTTGCAAGCCAAGCCACCATAATCCAAAATACAACCATTGTTTAGAAAGGATCAACCGTTTCCATGTAGAACACGAAAATCAAAATAGTTCTAAAATTCATATTAAAATAAAGACAATAATAAAAGCCAAGCTTCATCGGTAGCTACTCCTAGCTCCTTTATGATTTCTTAAGCTTGCTTCTCTTTTCCCTTTTCTTTGCTTGGAGGAGGCCCTATTTACAATAAAAAGAGGATACATTATCACAACTTTGTATCAAAATACCATAGTTGAATTAGAAACCTAAAAGAAAGGATAGTCATTTACCTACTGGAGTGATCTTTCGAGCTTTGATGTCACCAAGATACTTGGAACAATTCCTTTTCCAATGTCCAACACCATTACAATAATGTCATTTATCAAGAGGACCCTTCTTGGTTTTGGAAGTGCTAGCTTCAAAAGTCTTAGCCTTGGTGGACATGGGAGCTTGCCTCTTACCCTTTTTCCCATTCTTCTTGAACTTCCCCTTGCTCTTAGTGCTTATATTAAGCACATCCTTAGGTGGGTTAACATTTAGCCCCATGTCTCTTTCGGCTTGCACAAGTAACTTGTGCAACTCTTCAAGAGACACTTCCTTGTCTTGCATATTAAAATTCACCCGGAATTGTACATATGCTTTGACTTTGGATAAGGAGTGAAGAATCCTATCAACAATGAGCTCCTTGGGGATTTCAACCTTTTGAATTTTCAATGTCTCGACTATCTCCATCAATTTGAGCACATGAGGGTTAACCTTTTGGCCCTCCTTGAAATCCAGATCAAAGAATGCCGAGGCCGCCTCATATTGGACGATCCTCGGTGTTTGTGAGAACATAGTCACAAGTTTGGAATAGATTTCATTAGCGTTGCCCATTTTAAAGGCTCTCCTTTGGAGATCCGCCTCCATAGCAAAAATCAACACATTTTTCATAGCAGCGGACTCTTTGTGCTAAGCCTCATATGCTTCCCTAGTGGCGGCACTCGACCTAGCATTAGGTTCGGGTGGAGAGGCCTCGGTTAGGTAACGAATCTTGTCGTCACCTTGGGCGGCTAATTTGAGTTGGGCATCCCAATCAGAGAAATTTGACCGATTCTTTTCAAGTTTACAACGATCCATGAAGGATCGGAGCCATGAAACATTAGTGAGAGGTGCGGCGTTGGTGTTTGGTGCGGCAATTTGTTATGAGAAATAAAAGTGGTCTACAAAACAACAATAGAAGGAATAAAACACTTGTCGTTTAAAAAAAAATAATAACACTCGTAAATTTTTAATTTAAACAAGTTTTATTGCATTTATCTAGTGACCTCTACCCAACTTGATAAATGATTCCAAGACCCAAATTCATATTAACTTACGCATCGGTAAAGCCGAATACAACCCTTATCAATATAACTCGGTGGATTAACTCTTTAATCGATTCTGCTCTTCGAACTCTTGGTCGATAAATTTACATTAATATTTATCTTTAGCCCGAAACACATCCGGCAACCGTCGAGAATACTTTCGTTGAGTTCAACCCAAATTTCGAATAAATGTGTCCATGATCCAAATTTACATCAACTTGGGCATCGGTAAAGCCGAATACAACCCTTATCTTTATAAATTCGGTGGGTAGACATTTATCACCCACTTCCCCTACGTAGCAAGGTTTGTACCCCGGTAAGGCCGAGTGCACTCCCTCACGAAATAGGTTTTCATGATTTCTAATTTTTGGTAAGGCTAAGTCTCAATTGTTTATTTAAGCGAGAGGTCATGTCAATTTATTATCTATCTTTTTTTAAGTGAACTAAAGCGGTGAACTACGATAATTGTAATTGACACGGTCGATTTACTCGATTTAATGATAATGCATGTTTTAGTTATGGCGATTTAGCGATGCATGCAACATATAAATAAAATGCAAAGCATAAATAAAATTCTAGTATGGCCTTCCTAAAATAGTAAATCTAATAAACTATTACAAATTCGGAAACCAACTCCTTTGGTCCCTTGAACTTCGGTCTTGGCACGCATTTCAAGGCAACACTTTCTTTAATGGACCGCCTTCTCGAGTGGCGCCGTCTTCAAGGTACTCCGGAATAAATAAATTACAAAATGAATTACATAATTTCCTATTATAAATTTGTAATTAAAATAAAAATAAATCTATTAAATTACAAAACGGTGATACGAAATCACAATAATTACAACCGAATCGATATTCCCATACATTTCGGATAATATCAATTAAAACTAAGGCCATACTAAGTAAAATTACATAATTCAAAAATTACATAAAATTAAAATATGACAATCATAAATAAAATACAGCATTACAATATGTATGAGCATGCAAAATTTTATACTAAATCGCCTTTAAGAGCCAATATCGTATATTAATCGGTTTTTACGGATTTGCATGATTTAACTTATTAAAATCACAATAATTACATAAATTCATATTTATGTACAAGTTAATTACCCTAACCATCTTAGGACTCAAAATTAGTCTCCACTAACATTTGACAATAATTAAACTTTATTTCTTAATATTGTTCATAAATGGACGCAAAAATACAAAATTTATGCTATAAACCTCAAATTAAATCATAAAAATTTCAAATAATTTCAAAATTTGAAATTTAAACTCATGAACATTCTGGAAAAATACCATGACACTCATAATGTTCAAAACTTAGGTTAAAAATTTCGAAATTTATCGAGAAAAACAATGTTGCGGTTTATCGGTTTGAACAATTATGACCATAAAAATATGAGAAAAATTATATTCATCAACTTTTCACTTATAGATCTGAAAAATATGATAAAATGCAACATGTGACATTTTTCCTTAGTCATAAAGTATGTTTTAGCATTATTACTAATTATAGTCACTATTTATGTGATTTTTCATCAAAAATTCATAAATCATGCATAAAGACTTCATTATAGCTAAATATTTTACACACATCTTGTAAAATTTCATGTGACAACATACTAAATTTCCATGACCATATTTACCTATTTACCTATTTAAATACGATTTTAAATTAAAAAATCCATATTTCGAGCAAAACAACTCATTTTATCATGAAAATTCACAGGCCATCAGTAGATAATATATGTGAAAACATATCCAAAACCACTGAAAAAAATCGAAGTTTAGCTATTTTTCGTCCAAAAATGACATTTTTATCATAAAAATCACATTTTAATGCCAATATTATATAAAATGAACAATAAAATCCATAAATAAACCAAAATGTCCTAAAAATGACTTAGGACCAGAAACTTTTAATATGCAAGGTTATTTTTAGGTTTATCTTCATAAAACCAAATTAATTAGTTTTGTATGTTAATCATATAACTCGGAAAAACTATAAACCGATTTGCATGCAAACAACCTAAGGCTCATGATACCGCTTGTTGAGATTCACTAATTCCATTACTTAACATATTCATATATGTGACATTTTAATTTAGTCATAAAATTAAAACTAGATCTTATGCATGCAAACTTGAACAAGAGTAGAGAAGAAATCGTCACTTCTTACTATTGTAGTTTCGGATTTTGGGCACAAATGAGTTCTCCTTCTCACTTGTTCTTGAGCTTCCTTATAATGGATGAACCAAAGGTCCAAAATAGAACCTCTCCCAAAAGTGAATACCCAAAGAAATCCCTTAATAACTTATATATTTATGAACTAGTAAAATATAAGTTTTACTCAAAATATGACACAAAAATTAATTTTGTTCTCTTGTCCTTTTTCGGCCAAGAGAGGAAGGATTTGGGAGATTTTATTTCTCTAATTTTTCATAAGATGTAGAGAGAGTTGTTTATTTTTTTTGATAATTTCTTACACTAGAAATTATAGTGAAGTAGTGAATAATTGAGAGAAAAACCATTACATTTTTCACCTCTAAAAACCGGTTGGCAAGGGAGAGTAGAGCCAATGCATGAGCTAGTTTTTCTACCCAAGAAAGAATAGGTATGAAAGGCTACTAGTTAGATTTAATCATTGTGTTTTCCACTTAAGATAAAAACACAATATAAATCTTATACTCCCTCCATAAATTCGGCACACTTAAAATAAAATGGGTAGTCCATTTTATTTTGTCATTTGTCAATTTTGTCACATGTTACATGTTACATGACATGTCACAATGTAATGTATTTTTAACATATTAAAAATCAACATACTCATAAAATATGTCATTTACAAAATCGACTAGTTATTAGTAATTACTTGTACCAAAATGGTTTATCAAATAAATTACAACGTCTTGTATTTATAATAAATTATTCATTCAATTTCAATTTCAAATTGTTACGTCTTGTATTTATACTTGTACCAAAACGGTTTATCAAGTAATTACCTTTATAGGTTGCGGGTGTACACATATTTACATGGTACAACCCGAAGGTTTCATCGATCCTGAACATCCTAAAAAAGTGTGCAAGCTTAAGCGTTCCATTTATGGACTTAAGCAAGCTTCTAGGAGTTGGAATCATCGTTTCGACCAAGTGATAAAAGAAAATGGATTTACTCGATCGGTCGAGGAACCATGTCTATATATCAAGTCGAGTGGGAGCAAGATTGTCTTCCTAATATTGTATGTTGATGACATACTCCTGATTGGGAATGACATACCACTCTTAACTTCGGTAAAAGTATGGTTGAAGAACCATTTCCAGATGAAAGATCTGGGTGAGGCACAAAGAATTTTGGGCATCCGTATCTATCGAGATAGATCACGTCGGATGTTATCTCTCAGTCAGGAGTCTTATATAGACAAGATACTAGAGAGATTCAGCATGACTAACTCCAAAAAGGGGTTTCTTCCTATGGCTCCAGGGGTGCATTTGAGCAAGTCTCAGGCACCAGAAACACCGGAAGAGAAAGAGCGCATGACACGGATTCCTTATGCCTCGGCTATAGGATCAATCATGTATGCCATGATATGCACACGTCCGGACGTGGCATATGCATTGAGTATGACAAGTCGATTCCAACAGCATCCAGGTGAATCACATTGGATGGCTGTCAAGAACATTCTTAAGTACCTACGGAGGACTAAAGATTGGGCATTGACTTATGGAGGCGATCAAAAGCTATGCGCAACCGGTTATGCAGATGCTAGCTTCCAAACGGATCGAGATGACTCGAAATCTCAGTCTGGATTCGTTTTTACTCTTAATGGCGCTGCAGTCAGCTGGAAGAGTTCCAAACAAAGTGTTACAGCAGATTCTACGACTGAGTCCGAGTACTATGCCGCGTCTGAAGCTGCAAAGGAAGCGATATGGATGCGTCAATTCTTACAAGGACTATCTGTAGTGCCTAGTTCGAATGACCCGATCACCATCTATTGCGACAATAGAGGTGCCATCTTCCAAGCTAAGGAGCCTAAGTCTAGCAACAAGTCTAGACATGTACAACGGAAAGCTCATCTAATCCGAGATTACGTGGAGCAAAAGGAGGTAGTGATAGAACAGATTGCTACAGATGATAACATAGCAGATCCTCTCACTAAACCATTACTACAAGATAAGCATGAAGGGCATGTTAATTCCATGGGAATTAAACGTGTTCCTGAGTTGTAGTACTCTTTTATTGATTAGATTCATTTTCTTGTGTACTCTATACGACATCATCGTTTTGATATTTATATATTTTGTTTTTCATGGGGAATTGTACGACAATTTTTGAACACCACAAAGTGAACTGAACAAACATTATATTTTGGTCCTTAATTGCCCACATGAGCTGATAACTCTGGCAATTATTTTGTGACGTTGGTTGATGGTGGGTTCAACGAGCCATAAGTCAAACGGTTGACTGACCAATCACAGAGGCGAGTTATACGGATATCTCGTATGACACAATTGTGACATCGACGTGGAGTCCTAAATGTTTTATAACATTCGGTGCCAGGTCGTGGATAGGACCTCCATGGTGATCCTAAGAGTCGATTCTTTTGACTATCGACTGTCTCTTGAGATTAAGGCAGATTTTGGGTGACTTTGGTTTCTTTCTCACGGTCATCCGTAACAGGGGGCCAAGTAGATTTTTTCTGGGTCATTTCATGCTGTGCTTATTGTAGGGTAATATCCGTATAAAACCCTTTCTTTATAGGATTATAACGCAAATTTTATATGCAATTTATTGTCATAAACGAAATTAACAAAGAACGATTAAGCAATAGAAATAACCTTCGGTCCTAGTGCAAAATGGCAATGAGAGATCAAAGTAGATCTCCTCCTAAATGTTGCACCCAAGATTGTCCGAGAAATGCCCTTGTGCTAGAGTGAATCCTCTAATTGCCTTGCAATATTGAGAGGATTGTTTTGTGAGTTTATGTTGGATGAGAGATCCGAATTTCGAGAGGCACTTTCTCAAAACCCTAAATTCTTTTTGCAAAATGAATGATTAGGTTAAACAAGAGAGTGAGCCTCTCTTATTGTCTAGGCCATTCGGCCAAACCGAGATCAAGAGAGGGAAATGGGCTTTTCCATTTCCTCTTTATTTTAACTCGCGGTCCGACATGCAATTTACTAAATGTATATGACACGGTCTAATTATAAACTGTCATCGGCTATCGGTTATTAAAGCATCAACTAATAATACGGATTAGTTGAATTATTAATACATGTCCGACAAAGACAATATTGTATAATTATATTCAATATACATTAATCAAATATAAATCGTTTATATTCAATTTTACGAATTAATCGTTTAATTCGTCTTAGCCATTAATATTTAATCCGTATTAAATAAAATATCTCAACATCACATTTTGACTAATTATTAGTCAAATAACTCAGACTAACTGGTTAGTCAATTTGGCATCAATATGACTGTATTTTCATACCGTCACATCTCTCAAACGTATCCTATAGGTGTGACTTTTAGGGACCAGTTGATCACCGCCATCTGTATGACAATAACGTCAAACTTATCTAGCAAGCCAACCGTTATTGATAAACGTGGATCAACTGATAATAATACCAAAAGTATGCCCTTTGATCCTTTTAGAGATTTATAAGTCCTTGCACTAACTGTTAAGGACACCAGCCCCAACAAGCTCCCACTTGTCCGTACAAGTGTATGTGCAATGACGTTATCCGCACTAAGCGGAGGACACAGCTCAACAAACTCCCACTTGTCCGTACAAGTGTATGTGCGATAACCGATTCTCATATTCATTTAAAAATTTCTCCCACTCAATGTAAAACAATTTGCAGATCCGGATCCGCAAAGGTCGTATTTTACAATCGATCTGGATCAAGAGTGGTTTCCCCGACTAGAGAGTAACTTAACTGATAAAACGAATCCGTATCCGAGCATGGCCATGCATTTCGATTCTGACTCCTCGAGTGGCCCTGAGAAATATCGAGTACCTGATAAAGGCTGAATATTTCCTTCAACTCGACTCCTTCCGATCTAAGCACAGCATGAAATGACCCAGAAAAAATCTACTTGGCCCCCTGTTACGGATGACCGTGAGAAAGAAACCAAAGTCACCCAAAATCTGCCTTAGTCTCAAGAGACAGTCGATAGTCAAAAGAATCGACTCTTAGGATCACCATGGAAGTCCTATCCACGACCGGGCACCGAATGTTATAAAACATTTAGGACTCCACGTCGATGTCACAATTGTGTCCTACGAAATATCCGTATAAATCGCCTATGTGATTGGTCACCAACCGGTTGACTTATGGCTCGTTGAACCCACCATCAACCAACGTCACAAAATAATTGCCGAGTTATCACTCATGTGGGCAATTAAGGACTGAAAAATATAATGTTCGTTCGATTCACTTTGTGGTGTTCAAAAATTGTCGCACAATTCCACATGAAAAACAAAATATATAAATATCAAAACGATGATGTTGTATAGAGTACAAAAGGGAATGAATCTAATCCATAAAAGAGTACTACAACTTAGGAACACGTTTAATTCCCATGGAATTAACGTGCCCTTCATGCTTATCTTGTCGTAATGGTTTAGTGAGAGGATCTGCTATGTTATCATCTGTAGCAATCTTTTCTATCTCTACTTCCTTTTGCTCCACGTAATCTCGGATTAGATGAGCTTTCCGTTGTACATGTCTAGACTTGTTGCTAGACTTTGGCTCCTTAGCTTGGAAGATGGCACCACTATTGTCGCAATAGATGGTGATCGTGTCATTCGAACTAGGCACTACGGATAGTCCATGTAAGAATTGACGCATCCATATCGCTTCCTTTGTAGCTTCGGACGCGGCATAGTACTCGGACTCGGTCGTAGAATCTGAAATCGTTTGCTTGGAACTCTTCCACTGATCTGCAGCGCCATTAAGAGTAAAAACGAATCCAGACCGAGATTTCGAGTCATCTCGATCCGTTTGGAAGCTAGCATCTGCAGAATCGGTTGCGCATAGCTTTTGAGGGCCTCCATAAGTCAATGCCCAATCTTTAGTCCTCCGTAGGTACTTAAGAATGTTCTTGACACCACCAATGTGATTCACATGGATGTTTGTTAGAATCGACTTGTCATACTCAATGCATATGCCACGTCGGGACGTGTGCATATCATGGCATACATGATTGATCCTATAGCCGAAGCATAAGGGATCCGTGCCATGCGCTCTTTCTCTTCCGGTGTCTCTGGTGCCTGAGACTTGCTCAAATGCACCCCTGGAGCCATAGGAAGAAACCCCTTCTTGGAGTTAGTCATGCTTTGAATCTCTCTAGGACTTTGTCTATGTAAGACTCTGACGAGAGATAACATCCAACGTGATCTATCTCGATAGATACGGATGCCCATAATTCTTTGTGCCTCACCCAGATCTTTCATCTGGAAATGGTTTTTCAACCATACTTTCACCGAAGTTAAGAGAGGTATGTCATTCCCAATCAGGAGTATGTCGTCAACATACAATATTAGGAAAACAATCTTGCTCCCACTCGACTTGATATATAGACATGGTTCCTCGACCGATCGAGTAAATCCATTTTCTTTTATCACTTGGTCGAAGCGATGATTCCAACTCCTTGATGCTTGCTTAAGTCCATAAATGGAACGCTTAAGCTTGCACAATTTCTTAGGATGTACTGGATCGATGAAACCTTCGGGTTGTACCATGTACAACTCTTCCTCCAAAAAGCCGTTTAAGAAGGCGGTTTTCACGTCCATTTGCCAAATTTCATAGTCATGAAAAGCGGCAATCGCTAAGATAATCCGAATGGAACGCAGCATGATTACGGGTGCAAAAATCTCATCGTAGTGCAAACCTGGGACTTGGGTGAAACCTTTAGCAACTAGTCGTTCTTTGTAGATATCTTGTTGACCTTCCACAGAATGCTTTATCTTGTAAAGCCATTTGCATTGAAGGGGACGAACCTTAGCAGGTAAGTCAACAAGATCCCACACGTTATTCTCATACATGGAGTCCATCTCGGATTGCATGGCCTCAAGCCATAGCTTTGAGTCAGAACTAGTCATGGCACCTTTATAGGTTGCGGGTTCACTACTTGTTAAGAGTAGAATGTCATCTATGTCATGTTCCTCGACCATACCAATGTATCTGTCCGGAGGAATAGAGACTCTTCCCGACCTCCTAGGTTCCTCAGGAATATTCACCGCAGCCGGGATTGAAGGAATGGATTCCTCCAATGGTTGCTCGGTATTTGGTTCTGGAACCTCCGACAGGTCGAAGGTTCTATCACTCTTTGCATTCTCGAGAAATTCCTTCTCTAAGAATGTCGCACTAGCCGCAACAAAAACACGTTGTTCGGTTGGCGAATAGAAGTAATGACCAAGGGTTCCTTTAGGATAACCTATAAAGAATGTCTTGACCGATCGCGGGCCGAGCTTATCCTGGTGTCTCCACTTGACATAAGCCTCGCAGCCCCAAACCCGTATAAAGGACAAGTTAGGGACCGTTCCTTCCATAGTTCATATGGAGTCTTGTCAACAGACTTTAGACGGACTTGATTTAAGTATTAGAGCGGTGACAAAGAGCATAACCCCATAATGAATCGGGTAAAACCGTGTGACTCATCATGGATCGAACCATATCAAGTAGTGTTCGATTTCTCCGTTCGGACACACCATTCAATTGAGGTGTTCCAGGTGAGTTAACGTAAGGCAATCCCACAATCTTTGAGGTGTTGATCAAACTCGTGAGAAAGATACTCGCCACCACGATCCGAACGTAGTGTTTTAATCTTTCTACCCAATAGGTTCTGCCCTATTCTCGTATTCTTTGAATTTCTCAAAGGATTCACTTTTATGCTTCATTAAGTAGACATAGCCATATCTACTTAAATCGTCCGTGAAAGTGATGAAATACCTATAGCCTTCTCGTGCGGTGATTGACATAGGTCCACATACATCCGTGTGTATGAGTCCTAATAGGTCAGCAGCGCGCATTCCAACACCTTTGAAGGAAATACGAGTCATCTTACCGATGAGACATGATTCACACGTGCCAAATGATTGAAAATCAAAAGCCGAGATAGCTCCATTTTTGATGAGCTGTTTTACGCGTTTCTCATTAATGTGTCCCATACAGCGGTGCCATAGATACGTTTGATCTTTGTCACCAACCTTTAACTTTTTATTCATTACGTGTAATATTTCGGTGGTCGATCTAAAACATAAATTCCGTTCATGGAGACGCCTTGCAAATCATATCGTGTAATGAGAAAATGCAAGTATTATTCTCTATTACAAATGAAAAACCAAGTTTGTCAAGTGCAGAAACTGAAATAATGTTTTTAGAAAGACTGGGTACATAATAGCAGTTATATAAAAATAACTCAAATCCGCTAGGAAGCTGGATCACATATGTTCCCCTTGAGACGGCAGCCACTCGTGCTCCATTCCCAACACGCAGGTCCACCTCACCCTTTACGAGGGGTTCGATGTTTCGGAGCCCCTGCACATGATTACACAGATGAGAACCACAACCAGTATCAAGTACCCAAGTTCCGTAACTTGCGTGGTTAATCTCAATCATATGAATAAAAGTAGAAGAAGATGAAGACATACCAACAGGTTTAACACGACCTGCCTTTAAGTCCTCATGATAAACAGGACATGTACGCCTCCAATGCCCAGTCTTGTGGAAATGATGGCATTCCATGTTTTCATTCTTGCTCTTTGTCGCGCCTGATGAGTTGCTCGACTCACCAGACCACTCTTACCCGAACCCGACTTCTTGAACTTCGGTTTACCTCTCGCTAGGTTTGCACGAGCTTTGCCCTTACCTTTCCCCTTGTTTGTCACAACGAGAACATCCTGTTTCATGCTCCCACTGAACTTCATGTCCTTCTCGGTCTGTACGAGAAGGGAGTGCAGTTCATGGGGAGTTTTCTTCAAATCATTCATATAGTAATTCGCTCTAAATTGCGAAAAACCATCGTGGAGTGAATGAAGCATGCGGTCGATCACAATGTTCTCGCTGATCTTACAATCAAAGGTCTCCAGCTTCTCGACATTCTCAATCATGCTGAGAATGTGTGGGCTAACTGGTTGGCCCTTCTGGAGTCTCGCATCAAAGAAGCGAGTGGTATGCTCATAGGTCACGATTCTCGGTGCTTTCGAGAATTCCTTGGTGAGCGTGGTGAAAATCTTGTTCGCACCATGGGCTATGAAGCGTTTCTGCAAATTGGGTTCCATTGCAAAAATGAGTACGTTTTTAATCGCACCCGCTTCCATACAGAAATCATTAAACTTGGTGATTTCAGCAGCTCTAGCCGTGGGACCTGGGTTTGCCGGGAGGGGCTCTAATAGATATTTGAGCTTCCGTCGGCGGCGCACGGCATTCCGTAATGCCGCCTCCCGAGTCCGCGAAGTTTGATCCATCATTCTTGATCGAGTAGACGATTCATCTCGATTCATGAAGATCCAAAGCCAGGACTCACGGTCCAATGTGGCACTTGGCATTGGGTTATCAGTAGAACCAGCCATTTGTTATTAACAGTTTAAAAGTTCGTGATCTACACTGAAAAAGAAAGAAAAACAAAACGAAATAAGCAACTCATCGAGGTGATTTAAGTCTATTTAAAATTCATTTTAACGTGTAGACTCTCGCACTTGCATAATTGATCTCCCTCAAGAATGATACAAGTGATCCCAAGACTCAATTTCTGTAAATTGATAAGCCAACTGTTTAGCTAATTCTTCCGTAAGAACTCTTGGTCGATAGATTTCCGTAAATCCTATCTATAGTCCACCATAGTCACAGGATCGTACGAGTGACCATAGTGTTGAGATAAAATAGGTCAATCGGTTCCAACTTACCCGACGTAGAAGGGGTCATATTATGCCTACCGACGAAGAAGGGACTCATTGGAGTTTGACCTATAAAGACCGTTCTCAATTTTTGTTTATACGAGGAAGATCCCATCAACTAAATTATAATTCATATTAAGTGAACGAATAACTAGCGTCTGCGTGAATGAATTAATTTGGGTGATGGCTTAAAAATCGTGTGACATGAGAATGTCAATGAAAACTAACTCGTGACCTCTATATGTGTCAGTTTTCATGCAATAATTAGGTGGTTTGGTTTTTAGGCGGAATATGATGCATATTATCGTTATGAAAAAATAAATAAAAGAATGCAATACGTAAATAAAAAATCCTAGTGTGGCCTATCCTAATAAAAAGAACATAAAACAACTTTGGAATCCACCGTTGGACCCGAGAAGCTTGTCTTGATGTTCCATCTTGATCCATGTAGCGGGAGTGAGCATCCGGTCTCCATCTTTGGTCTTCTCAAAAATTACAATTTAAAATTTACAAATATAAACCTATTTACATTCTAAATAAAAACTGTAATTAAAAGAAATAAAAATGGAGATACGAGATCTCAAAATACAACCAAGACCGTGTTCCATCATTACGGTAACACGTTCTACTAAGGCCACACTAAGTTACAACCGTTTGCAAAAATAAATAAATACGTAATTAAAAGCATTCAAATAAAACAAGAACGATAAATAAAATGCATCAACTAAAATTTAAATTTATTCGTGACATAATTCCGTAATTATGTTAAATTTATCCAAACCACCAAAGATAATTAAAATTATATGACAAAACCGCTTTAGTCAAGTTAATTTTAATCCGAGATAATCCGTTACTATAAATCATTTTAAAGTAACATAATTTTACGTGGGTGAACCGTTTCACTATCAAGCGAGAGCATAAATCCGTTTTATGCAATAAAAAGGCCGAAAAAAAAAACAGAAATTTTTTTTTTTTTTTTCTTTCACTGCTGGTCGTGAACAGTGAACAGTACCACGAAAAAAAATTTTTTTTATTAAAATGTTGCTAGAACCGTGAGCAACAATTGGAAGAAAAAACGGCTCAATCGTGAGCAACAAGAGATCAAAACAAAACGGTTTGATAAAACACAATTGCAATTTTAATCTAATCCTTATAGAAATCAAACTACAATTGTTAATCTTCAACATATTGCAATAATTATCGGTTAAAATTACAACATGTGAAGAACGATTGAAAACAAGAGATCGATTGATCTAACAAAATTTTTGTAGCACGCAAAACGATGCAAAAAAAAACAGAAAATCAGGCCGTGAACATGAAGGCCACACGGTTTTCCATAAAAAAAATTTTCGAGACAAAAATTTGTGCCACACGAAATTTTATGCAATCATTTTGATAGATCTTTTACACATTGCAATGAATATCGATTACAATACAATATGCAAAGATCAAAATGAAAACAAAACAAGTAACAACCATTACCGTGTATACTTGACACGGTTCCCAAGGCACAAAAAAAAACAAAAAAAAAACGCAGCAATCAAACAATTGCCGAGGGGGAAAAAAATGTGCCGAGGGAAAAAAAAATTTCAGCCGAGTGAAAATTGCATCAAAAAAATAATCGATCCATTCCGTTTGATGAAAAACACATAGAAAATTTACGTGGCCTCGCTCTGATACCACTTGTAGGGTAATATCCGTATAAAACCCTTTCTTTATAGGATTATAACGCAAATTTTATATGCAATTTATTGTCATAAACGAAATTAACAAAGAACGATTAAGCAATAGAAATAACCTTCGGTCCTAGTGCAAAATGGCAATGAGAGATCAAAGTAGATCTCCTCCTAAATGTTGCACCCAAGATTGTCCGAGAAATGCCCTTGTGCTAGAGTGAATCCTCTAATTGCCTTGCAATATTGAGAGGATTGTTTTGTGAGTTTATGTTGGATGAGAGATCCGAATTTCGAGAGGCACTTTCTCAAAACCCTAAATTCTTTTTGCAAAATGAATGATTAGGTTAAACAAGAGAGTGAGCCTCTCTTATTGTCTAGGCCATTCGGCCAAACCGAGATCAAGAGAGGGAAATGGGCTTTTCCATTTCCTCTTTATTTTAACTCGCGGTCCGACATGCAATTTACTAAATGTATATGACACGGTCTAATTATAAACTGTCATCGGTTATCGGTTATTAAAGCATCAACTAATAATACGGATTAGTTGAATTATTAATACATGTCCGACAAAGACAATATTGTATAATTATATTCAACATACATTAATCAAATATAAATCGTTTATATTCAATTTTACGAATTAATCGTTTAAATCGTCTTAGCCATTAATATTTAATCCGTATTAAATAAAATATCTCAACATCACATTTTGACTAATTATTAGTCAAATAACTCAGACTAAATGGTTAGTCAATTTGGCATCACTATGACTGTATTTTCATACCGTCACATCTCTCAAACGTATCCTATAGGTGTGACTTTTAGGGACCAGTTGATCACCGCCATCTGTATGACAATAACGTCAAACTTATCTAGCAAGCCAACCGTTATTGATAAACGTGGATCAACTGATAATAATACCAAAAGTATGCCCTTTGATCCTTTTAGAGATTTATAAGTCCTTGCACTAACTGTTAAGGACACCAGCCCCAACACTTATATCGGCAGGGGTCGAGTTGAAGGAAATATTCAGCCTTTATCAGGTACTCGATATTTTTCAGGGCCACTCGAGGAGCTGTAACTGAAATACATGGCCATGCTCGAATACGAATTCGTTTTATCAGTTAAGTTACTCTCTAGTCGGGGAAACCACTCTTGATACAGATCGATTGTAAAATACGACCTTTGCGGATCCGGATCTGCAAATTGTTTTACATTGAGTGGGAGAAATTTTAAATGAATATGAGAATCGGTTATCGCACATACACTTGTACGGACAAGTGGGAGTTTGTTGGAGCCGTGTCCTCCAGTAAGTGCAGATAACGTTATTGCACATACACTTGTACGGACAAGTGGGAGCTTGTTGGGGCTAGTGTCCTCTACAGTTAGTGCAATAACATTTAAATCTCTAAAAGGATCAAAGGGTATACTTTTGTATTATTATCAGTTGGTCCACGTTTATCAATAACGGATGGCTTGCTAGATAAGTTTGACGTTATTGTCATACTGATGGCGGTGACCAACTGGTCCCTAAAAGTCACACCTATAGGATACGTTTGAGAGATGTGACGGTATGAAAATACAGTCATGTTGATGCCTAATTTGACTAAGCAGTTAGTCGGAGTTATTGACTAATAATTAGTCAAACGCGATGTTGAGATAATTATTTAATACGGATTAAATAATAATGGCTAAGACGAATTAAGCGGTTAATTCGTAAATTAAATATAAACGATTATATTTAATTGATGTATATTGAATTAATTATACAATATTGTCTTTGTCGGACATTTATTAATATTTCAACTAATCCGTGTTATTAGTCGATGTTTTAATAACCGATAACCGATGACGATTTATAATAAAAACCGTCATATACATTTTAGCGGAATTAATCGGACCACGAGTTAAAAATGAGGAGGAAGTGGAAAGCCCACTCCCTCCCCATGTACACGGTTTGGACCGAGAGGAACAAATGGGGAGTTTCTCTCCTTTTGTAACCTAATCATTCATTTTGCAAACTAATTAGGGTTTCGGGGCATTTTTCCTCTGAAATTTCTAGATCTCACATCGTAAAAACTCACAACAACTCTCTCAATATTGCAAGTCAATTAGAGAGTATTTCTAGCACAAGGGGCATAGTCTTAGACGGTCTTGGGTGCAACGATTAGGAGGAAATCTACGTTGATTTCTATCTTAGGCCGAATTCTCAAGGACCCGAGGTTAATTCTTGTGCTTTATCGTTTTCTCTTGTATTTTTGTTTTATGACAATAATCACATGTTAAATTTTGCGTTATAGTCCTAAAATTTAAGGGTTTTATACGGATATTACCCTACAAGTGGTATCAGAGCGAGGCCACGTAATTTTATCATGTTGATTTTCATTAAACAAATTGAATCGATAATTTTTTTGCATAAAAAACCGTGCGGCAGCAGCATTTTTGTCACGGCAGAAATTTTTTTTTTGCTGTTGCGTTTTTTTTTCTTGGAAACCGTGCCTTTTGGTTTTCGTCTGATCAGACGGTTGATGATTTGTTTAGTTTTGTTTTCGATTTGTTCTTTGCATATTGTTCTTGTAATCGATATTCATTACAATATGTTAAGATCCTGTCAATTGTATTTTTGTTTTAATACGGATTATGTTCAAATTGCAATTGGTAATTTTTGTCAAATCGATTTTGCGAGGGTTTTTGATGTTTGGGAATTTTTCCCCCTTTTGCTTGCTCTCGGCAATTAGCTGAAGAAAAAAAAAAATTTTTGTACTGTTCACGGTCAGGCCGTGAAAGAAAGAAAAAAAAAAAAATTTTCGTGTTTTATTTTTTTTTGGCCATAACAAATGCACGATACGGATTTTGTGCATTCGCTTGATAGTGAAACGGTTCACTCACGTACCAGTTAGTTATTTTAAAGCGATTTAAAGTAACGGATTATCATGGATTAAAATTAAGTTGATTAAAGCGGTTTTGTCACATAATTTTAGTCATTAAAGGTGGTTTGGACAAATTTAACATAATTACGGAATTATGTCACGAATAAATTTTATTTTAGTTGATGCATTTTATTTATCGTTATTTTGAATGTTTTATTACGTATTTAATTTTTTATAAACAGTTGTAACTTAGTGTGGCCTTAGTAGAACGTGTTACCGTAATGATGGAACACGGTCTTGGTTGTATTTTGAGATCTCGTATCTCCATTTTGTTTTTTTCCTTGTAATTACAGTTTTTATTTAGAATGTAAATAGGTTTATTTTTGTAAATTTTAATTGTAATTTTGAGAAGAGCAAAGATGGAGATCGGATGCTCACTCCCGCTACATGGACAAAGATGGAACATCAAGACAAGCTTCTCGGGTTCAACGGTGGATTCCAAAGTTGTATTATGTTCTTTTTACTAGGATAGGCCACACTAGGACTTTTTATTTACGTTTTGCATTCTTTTATTTTTGTAACGATAATTTGCATCATATTCCGCCTAAAACCAAACCACCTAATTATTGCATGAAAACTGACTCATATAGAGGTCACGCGTTAGTTTTCTTTGATATACAGATATCACTCGTTTTTAAATAAGCCATCACCTAAATTAATTCATTCACGCAGTTGCTAGTTTTTCGTTAACTTAAAATGAATTAAAACTAAGTTGATGGGATCTTCCTCGTATAACCAAAAATTGAGAATAGTCTTTATAGGTCAAACTCCAATGAATCCCTTCTTCGTCGGTAGGCATAATATGACCCCTTCTACGTCGGGTAAGTTGGAACTGATTGACCTATTTTATCTCAACACTATGGTCACTCGTACGATCCTGTGATTATGGTGGACTATAGATAGGATTTACGGAAATTGAAGGAAATGTAGATCTATATACATACTAACATATTCATATATGTTTTAATTTAATTTGTCATAAAATTAATTAGTGATCTTATGCATGCAAACTTTAAGAAAAGAAGATAAGAAAACATTTTCTTACCATAAAAACGGATCATAAAGGGCACAAGTGGAGAACTCCTTCCTCCACTTGATCTTGAGCTTTCCATATGTTAGGATGATCCTCCAAGCACTCAAAGTAGAATGCCTCCAATTAGTTGCACCCAAGACTAATCCCATAATCCTTACACTATTATTAACTAGATAATAATATAAGTAACCTTAAAATTATTCTAATATTTTTATGATTACTACATTGTAATCTTGAGAATATATTAGAAATTTAGAACAAATTTCCATAAAAACAATTTTATGAATTTAGAGAGAAGTTAGAGTATTTTCCTTTCAAAAAACAAGTGAAAAAGAAAAACACTACTCTATAATTGAGAGGGTGGGACGGTTCATTAAGAGAGCATGGGGAGTGCAATTTTTGATGTTATTTATGCCCAATAGCTTTTGGCATAGATTAGAGAAAAATATGGAAAAGACAAAAGCCAATCAAAAACAATGGCTTGTCTCATGTGTGTCTAATTGTGTCTAGTGCACACAATTCAAGGCACATTTTACACGGTGCAAAATGACTCATTTACGGGTCCATTTTGGTTCTTATATTTGTCGCACAAATACGTGTAATTTTATTTTAAACATCGTCTCATGTTTTAAATAATTCCCAATTAATTTCTTCTAACATCACTCCGCAAATATACGTGTACAACTGCACATATATTTTACGTACCAATATTAATCACATTAATCGATTAGTACAAATTTAATAATTAACCGCTTAATTATTAATTCCTGTCTCAAATAATTCATTATTCAATTATCGCATAATAAAATAATAATTACCGTGCCTTGAGTTCAAAACTCGAACTCTCTCTAAATAATTTGTTCGACTACCTTTTAGTCAATTTTAAGGAATTAATTAACTCGTATTGTCATACAATTAATTAATCTTTTCTATTATGGGAATCGTCCTTTAGGTGTGACCTCAAGGGATCAACTGACCACCACCGTCAAACGACAGTAATGTCAAACTCTAGTCAGCCAATCATTACCGATAAATGTTGGTCAGTTGACTATATATAATAGAATCATCCCAAGCGTATTCTTGTAATGAGATTTAACAATGAGATTTAAATCATGTGATCGCACTATTGTTGAGGACACATTTCCCAACAGAAATCTATCGACCAGGAGTTCCTACGGAAGAACTAGCTAAACAGTTGGCTTATCAATTTACGGAAATTGAGTCTTGGGATCACTTGTATTATTCTTGAGGGAGATCAATTATGCAAGTGCAATGAGTCTACACGATTAAAATGAATTTTAAATAGACTTAAATCACCTCGATGAGTTGCTTATTTCGTTTTGTTTTTCCTTTCTTTTTCAAAGTGTAGATCACGATCACTTAAACTCGCTAATAACAAAATGGTGGCGTCTTGACGACCCAATGCCAAGTGCCACATTGGACCGTGAGTCCTGGCTTCGGATCTTCATGAATCGGATGAATCGAGTCTACTCGATCAAGAATGATGGATCAAACTTCGCGGACTGGGAGGCGGCATTACGGAATGCTGCCGCCGCTGACGGGAAGCTCAAATATCTAATAGAGCCCATCCCGCCAAACCCGTGTCCCACAAAGAGCTAACGAGATCGCCAAGTATAACGATTTACGTATGGAAGCGGGTGCGGTAAAGAACGTACTCATTTTTGCAATGGAACCCAATTTGCAGAAACGCTTCATAGCCCAAGGTGCAAACAAGATTTTCACCACGCTCACTAAGGAATTCTCGAAAGCACCGAGAATCGTGACCTATGAGCATACCACTCCCTTCTTTGATGCGAAACTCCAGAAGGGCCAACCGGTTAGCCCACACATTCTCAGCATGATTGAGAATGTCGAGAGACTGGAGGCGCTTGATTGTAAAATCAGCGAGAACATCGTGATTGACCGCATGCTTCATTCACTCCACGATGGTTTTGCGCTCTTTAGAGCGAATTACTATATGAATGATTTGAAGAAAAGTCCTCATGAACTACACTCCCTACTCGTACAGACCGAGAAGGATATGAAGTTTAGTGGGAGCTTGAAACAGGATGTTCTCGTTGTGTCAAACAAGGGCAAGGGTAAGGGCAAAGCTCAGGCAGACCTAGCGGTAGGTAAGCCGAAGTTTAAGAAGTCGGGATCAGGTAAGAGTGGGCCTGGTGAGTCGAGCAACTCATCAGGCGCGACAAAGAGCAAGACCGAAAACATGGAATGCCATCATTTCCACAAGACTGGGCATTGGAGGCGTACATGTCCTGTTTACCATGAGGACATAAAAGCAGGTCGCGTTAAACCTGTTGGTATGTCTTCTTCCTCTTCTACTTTTATTCATATGATTGAGATTAACCACGCAAGTTACGAAACTTGGGTACTAGATACTGGTTGTGGTTCTCATCTGTGTAATCATGTGCAGGGGCTCCGAAACATCGAACCCCTCGTAAAGGGTGAGGTGCACCTGCGTGTCGGGAATGGAGCACGAGTGGCTGCCGTCTCGAGAGGAACATACGTGATCCAGCTTCCTAGCGAATTTGAGTTATTTTTATATAACTGCTATTATGTACCCAGTCTTTCTAAAAACATTATTTCAGTTTCTGCACTTGACAAACTTTGTTTTTCATTTGTAATAGAGAATAATAGTTGCATTTTCTCATTACACGATATGATTTATGGCAAGGCAGTCTCCATGAAAGGAATTTATGTTTTAGATCAGACCACCGAAATATTACACGTAATGAATAAGAAGTTAAAGGTTGGTGACAAAGATCAAATGTACCTATGGCACTGCCGTATGGGACACATTAATGAGAAACGCGTAAAACAACTCATAAAGAATGGGGCTATCTCGGCCTTTGATTTTCAATCATTTGGCACGTGTGAATCATGTCTCATTGGTAAGATGACTCGAATTTCCTTCAAAGCTGTTGGAATGCGCGCTGCTGACCTATTAGGACTCATACATATGGTTGTATGTGGACCTATGTCAATCACCGCACGAGAAGGCTATAGGTATTTCATCACTTTCACGGGCGATTTAAGTAGATATGGCTATGTCTACTTAATGAAGCACAAAAGTGAATCCTTTGAGAAATTCAAGGAATACCGAGAATCGGGTACAAAACCTCTTTTGGGTAGAAAGATTAAAACACCGCTATCGACCGTGGTGGCGAGTATCTTTCTCACGAGTTTGATCAACACCTCAAAGACTGTGTGGGATTGCCTTACGCTTAACTCCACCGGAACACCTCGGTTGAATGGTGTGTCCGAACGGAGAAATCGAACACTACTTGATATGGTTCGATCCATGATGAGTCACACCGTGTTGCCCGACTCATTGTGGGGTTATGCTCTTCTCACCGCTCTAATACTTAATCAAGTCCGTCTAAAGATGTTGACAAGACTCCATATGAACTATGGAAGGGAACGGTCCCTAACTTGTCCTTTATACGGGTTTGGGGCTGCGAGGCTTATGTCAAGTGGAGACACGAGGATAAGCTCGGCTCGCGATCGGTCAAGACATACTTTATAGGTTATCCTAAAGGAACGCTTGGTCATTACTTTTATTCGCCAACCGAACAACGTGTATTTGTTGCGGCTAGTGCGACATTCTTAGAGAAGGAATTTCTCGAGAATGCAAAGAGTGATAGAACCTTCAAACGTCGGAGATTCCAAACCAAATACCGAGCAACCATTGGAGGAACCAGTTCCTTCAATCCCGACTGCGGTTAATATTCCTGAGGAACCTAGGAGGTCGGGAAGAGTCTCTATTCCTCCGGACAGATACATTGGTATGGTCGAGGAACATGACATAGATGACATTCTACTCTTAACGAGTAGTGAACCCGCAACCTATAAAGGTGCCATGACTAGTTCTGACTCAAAGCTATGGCTTGAGGCCATGCAATCCGAGATGGACTCCATGTATGAGAACAACGTGTGGGATCTTGTTGACTTGCCTGCTAAGGTTCGTCCCCTTCAATGCAAATGGCTTTACAAGATAAAGCATTCTGTGGAAGGTCAACAAGATATCTATAAAGCACGACTAGTTGCTAAAGGTTTCACCCAAGTGCCAGGTTTGCACTACGATGAAATTTTTGCACCCGTAGTCATGCTGCGTTCCATTCGGATTATCTTAGCGATTGCCGCTTTTCATGACTATGAAATTTGGCAGATGGATGTGAAAACCGCCTTCTTGAATGGTTTTTTGGAGGAAGAGTTGTACATGGTACAACCCGAAGGTTTCATCGAACCTGAACATCCTAAGAAAGTGTGCAAGCTTAAGCGTTCCATTTATGGACTTAAGCAAGCTTCTAGGAGTTGGAATCATCGTTTCGACCAAGTGATAAAAGAAAATGGATTTACTCGATCGGTCGAGGAACCATGTCTATATATCAAGTCGAGTGGGAGCAAGATTGTCTTCCTAATATTGTATGTTGATGACATACTCCTGATTGGGAATGACATACCTCTCTTAACTTCGGTAAAAGTATGGTTGAAGAACCATTTCCAGATGAAAGATCTGGGTGAGGCACAAAGAATTTTGGGCATCCGTATCTATCGAGATAGATCACGTCGGATGTTATCTCTCAGTCAGGAGTCTTATATAGACAAGATACTAGAGAGATTAAGCATGACTAACTCCAAAAAGGGGTTTCTTCCTATGGCTCCGGGGGTGCATTTGAGCAAGTCTCGGGCACCGAGACACGGAAGAGAGAGAGCGCATGCCACGGATTCCTTATGCCTCGGCTATAGGATCAATCATGTATGCCATGATATACACACGTCCCGACGTGGCATATGCATTGAGTATGACAAGTCGATTCCAACAAAGATCCAGGTGAATCACATTGGATGGTGTCAAGAACATTCTTAAGTACCTACGGAGGACTAAAGATTGGGCATTGACTTATGGAGGCGATCAAAAGCTATGCGCAACCTCTGCAGATGCTAGCTTCCAAACGGATCGAGATGACTCGAAATCTCGATCTGGATTCGTTTTTACTCTTAATGGCGCTGCATCAGTGGAAGAGTTCCAAACAAAGTGTTACAAAGATTCTACGACGAGTCCGAGTACTATGCCGCGTCTGAAGCTGCAAAGGAAGCGATATGGATGCGTCAATTCTTACTTGGACTATCTGTAGTGCCTAGTTCGAATGACCTGATCACCATCTATTGCGACAATAGAGGTGCCATCTTCCAAGCTAAGGAGCCTAAGTCTAGCAACAAGTCTAGACATGTACAACGGAAAGCTCATCTAATCCGAGATTACGTGGAGCAAAAGGAGGTAGTGATAGAAAAGATTGCTACAGATGATAACATAGCAGATCCTCTCACTAAACCATTACGACAAGATAAGCATGAAGGGCATGTTAATTCCATGGGAATTAAACGTGTTCCTGAGTTGTAGTACTCTTTTATGGATTAGATTCATTTTCTTGTGTACTCTATATGACATCATCGTTTTGATATTTATATATTTTGTTTTTCATGTGGAATTGTACGACAATTTTTTAACACCACAAAGTGAACTGAACAAACATTATATTTTGGTCCTTAATTGCCCACATTAGCTGATAACTCTGGCAATTATTTTGTGACGTTGGTTGATGGTGGGTTCAACGAGCCATAAGTCAAACGGTTGACTGACCAATCACAGAGGCGAGTTATACGGATATCTCGTAGGACACAATTGTGACATCGACGTGGAGTCCTAAATGTTTTATAACATTCGGTGCCAGGTCGTGGATAGGACCTCCATGGTGATCCTAAGAGTCGATTCTTTTGACTATCGACTGTCTCTTGAGATTAAGGCAGATTTTGGGTGACTTTGGTTTCTTTCTTACGGTCATCCGTAACAGGGGGCCAAGTAGATTTTTTCTGGGTCATTTCATGATGTGCTTATATCGGCAGGGGTCGAGTTGAAGGAAATATTCAGCCTTTATCAGGTACTCGATATTTTTCAGGGCCACTCGAGGAGTCAGAATCGAAATGCATGGCCATGCTCGAATACGAATTCGTTTTATCAGTTAAGTTACTCTCTAGTCGGGGAAACCACTCTTGATACAGATCGATTGTAAAATACGACCTTTGCGGATCCGGATCTGCAAATTGTTTTACATTGAGTGGGAGAAATTTTAAATGAATATGAGAATCGGTTATCGCACATACACTTGTACGGACAAGTGGGAGTTTGTTGGAGCCGTGTCCTCCAGTAAGTGCGGATAACGTTATTGCACATACACTTGTACGGACAAGTGGGAGCTTGTTGGGGCTAGTGTCCTCTACAATTAGTGCAATAACATTTAAATCTCTAAAAGGATCAAAGGGTATACTTTTGTATTATTATCAGTTGGTCCACGTTTATCAATAACAGTTGGCTTGCTAGATAAGTTTGACGTTATTGTCATACTGATGGCGGTGACCAACTGGTCCCTAAAAGTCACACCTATAGGATACGTTTGAGAGATGTGACGGTATGACAATACAGTCATGTTGATGCCTAATTTGACTAAGCAGTTAGTCGGAGTTATTGACTAATAATTAGTCAAACGCGATGTTGAGATAATTATTTAATACGGATTAAATAATAATGGCTAAGACGAATTAAGCGGTTAATTCGTAAATTAAATATAAACGATTATATTTAATTGATGTATATTGAATTAATTATACAATATTGTCTTTGTCGGACATTTATTAATATTTCAACTAATCCGTGTTATTAGTCGATGTTTTAATAACCGATAACCGATGACGATTTATAATAAAACCCGTCATATATATTTTAGCGGAATTAATCGGACCACGAGTTAAAAATGAGGAGGAAGTGGAAAGCCCACTCCCTCCCCATGTACACGGTTTGGACCGAGAGGAACAAAAGGGGAGTTTCTCTCCTTTTGTAACCTAATCATTCATTTTGCAAACTAATTAGGGTTTCGGGGCATTTTTCCTCTGAAATTTCTAGATCTCACATCGTAAAAACTCACAACAACTCTCTCAATATTGCAAGTCAATTAGAGAGTATTTCTAGCACAAGGGGCATAGTCTTAGACGGTCTTGGGTGCAACGATTAGGAGGAAATCTACGTTGATTTCTATCTTAGGCCGAATTCTCAAGGACCCGAGGTTAATTCTTGTGCTTTATCGTTTTCTCTTGTATTTTTGTTTTATGACAATAATCACATGTTAAATTTTGCGTTATAGTCCTAAAATTTAAGGGTTTTATACGGATATTACCCTACACATAGAATCTTATTTCATGCACATAGAACCTTATTTCATGCACATATAATCTTATTTCATGCCCACATAAAATTAACGTCCTTAACCAACAATAATTAGTATCATAAGTTAACCAACTGATGCAACTGAAGAACTTTTTAATGCACATAGAACCTTATTTCATGCACATAGAACCTTATTTCATGCACATAGAACCTTATTTCATGCCCATTTAACACTTATTTCATGCACATAGAACCTTATTTAATGCACATAAACTTATTTCATGCATGTACGCGGTTGTTTAATGCACAAATATTACTTTTTCATGCATCTACAAGGCTACTTCGTGCATTGATAAGTATATTGCACCCCAAACCCTAACCATTATTATTGGGACAAACAATGCGGGAATAGTGTCTTAAAATTTAGGACGGACCCGCCTTCTCCAACCCTAAACTCTTTCCCTTATTATACTTTTTCATGCATCTACAAGGCTACTTTTACCATTACGGTCGGGGATCAAAAATAAAAAACACAAGCACACATTCAAACGGGGATCAAATACAAAAAAAAAAAAAAGACGAAACGATGCAGATTTTACATATTTCATGCATGTACAAGGTTGTTTAATGCACATATATCGCCTTTTCATGCATCTACAAGGCTATCCTATGCACTGATAAGGCTATTTAAGCCTAAACCCTTACTATTCATGCTTTTCTAACATAAATGATGCAAACAGAAGCTTGGAAATGAATCTCCAAGGAAATGAACTATAAATCATCGTAAAACTGATTTCCTAATCACCAATAAAACCGGTTTGCTAATATATATTGCTAGAAATTTTAATTTGATTATGTGGAAGTCAAAAACACAGCTTATGGCAGATTAAACAACACCTCTTAACATTAAACTAATTGTCTTAGCACAAGATAAGGCAATGTCTTTTCCGTTAATTTGATATTAAGCTAATATGTCGTTCATAGTAATTCTCTTACCACTTTGAACAACAACAAATATTTATACGAACTTTTCTTCTAACTTTTTAGGTCATACTTCATCCCTTTTAAGCTATCATGGGTCACACTTCTACTTGATGAGTCTAGAGTTAAAGTGGCTCCAGTTAGAAGCATGTAAGAATCCAAATAACATATTGTCAACCACGATGACTTGTATTCTATTCAAAGTAACTAGATCAAAGACATGAATTTTGTTTCTTAAAAGAAGGGTGTCGAAAGTGCCGAACTATCAGATAGAACAACTAACACAGACCGCAAGAATAAAGAAACTAAAAAACTTTAAACTAAGTCATCTCAAAGAAATTACGTGATATGATTTCATCTCAATTGAGAAATAGAAAAGTTTAAAATAGTTAGGCTAAATCTATAAATGTTTGACTAAATTAAGCCAAAATTGGCTAGAAAGAAACAGGAACTAATCTAATTCAGAAGCCTCACAAATGGGCAGTAATCTACCAAGTTTGAGCATGAAAAAAAGCAAATGAGTAACAATTCGTTTTACACGCACCTTAGCACTACCTCCAGTACAAATCGACTTTTCTCACATAGAATAAGAATATAAAATCTAACAAGTAATAATGATAACCAATATTTTATACTTATTTCATCCTAATCATATTGTCTACCTTCCAGTAGCTATATCCTCACAAAAGTATGGGGAGACTAATCGTCAAAAATGAGCATCAAAGTAGAAGTGTAGAATACATCTGAGATGACAAGTAAGACACTTCCTCAAAGGCTCTGACATATACTCATAATTTGGGCATGGATCAAATCTACGCGACCTTGTTCAGCATCCAAATAACCCAAAATGAAATTACTAGTTGCGCAAGCAGAGTACTACTAGAATAAAAGAAACATATGACGGAGCAAAGAAAACCAGGAAAAAGGAAGTAAACCTGAAAAGTAGAAGCCTCAGTAGTACTCCCCAAACAAAACTCATCCAAATTAGTCTTCCCAACCACAATGACACCTAACTCCTTAACCTTCCTGGCAGCAGTGGCATCGAAAGGCGGTCGATACCCGTCCTAAACCCTAGAGCCAGTAGTAATATCCATATTTGTCGTACAAATATTATCCTTGATGCCAACCAACACACCGGCCAAGGGGCCATAATAAATTATAGTTGAAATCAGCGATAACAAATATAGAAGAAAGATTGAAGTCGGATGTATAGAGTAATTTGCTCGAAATCACAGTAATGGCGGTTGATTGTTGTAGGGTAGCATGAACATGAGCTTCAACTAAATATATAAGAACAATGAATTAGCATAATAGGAAAATTTCTGGAAAATTAGGGTTAATTACACAAATTAATGAATCTCAGGGAAAAAAAATACATGAATGAACAAAATAGGGAAAGTATGGAGTATAATCACGATTACCCGAATCCGCAGAAATATTCGTGTGGTGGAAGGAGCGAAAATGATGGTGATCGATGAATTCAACCCTAATTTGAGAAGCGGTTTGAGAAGAATCAAAATATGGTGATTGGAGAGTGATATGATCGCAGAGGATGATTGGAGAGGACGATCTAAGAGAGAGAAAGAGGATTTGTGAAAGTGAGGGAGTTTGGAAGGTTTGGGGGTCTGATGGCGTTGAAATTTTCGGGAACTTATTTACCAACAATCTTAATCTAAGGGTTGTGAGTAGTTCTCATAGTTCTCATTATCTTGGTGGTTCTCACAGGATCCCGAATATATATATATATATATATATATATATATATATATATATATATATATATATATATATATATATATATATATATATATATATATATAGAGAGAGAGAGAGAGAGAGAGAGAGAGATAGGTTCAAATGAGTCCACAAATTTGGTTGAGTCCATAAGTCTTATTTTTAGCCAATCATTTTCTGAGTGTAACTTTACTTATTTATAAGTATAACTTTAATCATTTATTGACTTATGAGTGGAATTTTAAACTTTTAAGTCATTGTGTATATGAAAATATGAATTTATAAATTTGAATATATGTAATTTTAACAAAAATATATGTAACTATATTGTTTTACGAGTATAATTTTAGCCGTTTTAGATGTAATTTTAGTCGTTTTAGGTGTAACTATAGTCGTATGTATGTTTTTATGCATAAATTGGAATTTCTATAATTTTACGAATGTAACTTTACCCCTTTTAAGTGTAACTTTAGTCGTTGGAGTCGTAACTCTAGTTGTAAAGTGGTTTTTATGTAAAAATTTGAATTAATATACATTACTATTGTAACTTTAGCCCTTTCAAGTGTAACTTTAGTCGTTGGGGTCGTAACTTTAGTTGTAAAGTGGTTTGTATGTAAAAATTTGAATTAATATACATTAATATTGTAACTTTAGTCCTTTAAAATGTAACTTTTGTTTTTCAAGAATCTAACTTTAGCCATGAGTTGTTAGTTTAGCCAACAAAGGTGTAATTTAATTGTCCTACGAGTGTAACTATTGTCCTTGAATTTGTAACTTTAGTCCCCGAAAATGTAACTTTATACTACTAACTTTCTTTCTCAACCACCACCGCCATCATCCTATCACCTCCCGCCCCAACCACCACAGCACCACCACCACCTCCAAACCGCACCAACCAACAACAACCCAAACCACTTATTCTTTCAGATCTGAAAAAAAAAAGATGGACGCGGCAGAACTACCACGCACCACAACCACCTTCCCCCACACGGCAAAAAAAAAAAAAAAAAAAAGTGGAAAAACACACCACGGCACCACCATCAACAACCACAAAAATGGCACCAACTCACCAATCAACAACCAACAACAAACAATATTTTATTTTTTTCAGATTTGAAAAAAAAAAGAGAAAGAAGAAGGGGTGGTGGTAGTGCGGCATGAGAGAGGAGGAAACCAGAGGGGCGGTAAGGGTGGTGGCGGACTGGGTCTGGTGGCTACGTGGGCAGCAGGTGGGAACGGTGGTTGTGTGCGTGAGAATAAGGAGGAGGGGCGGTGGTGGTTGTGTGCGTGAGAAGAAGGGGCGGTGGTGGTTGTGTGCGTGAGAGGGAGAAGGGGCGGTGGTGATGGTGCGGCATGAGAGAGGATAAACGCAGAGAGGCCGTCGTGGTTTGGTGTGGCGGTGTGTGCTTGGTGGTGGCGGCGTGGTGATCCGACGACAGGACATGTGGTGTCAAGTGGCGGCAGTTTAGAGAGAAGTGGGAGGAAAATGGAGAGAGAGAGAGGTGGTAGGGTTTGTGAGGGTGATTAGGGTTTTTGTGCTTTTATAGGATGATTTGTTTTTTCATTTAATCTTGGCCCTTCATTGGTTTGATCTAATGGCCTAGATTAGGGCTTAGGGACTCAACCAAAAAAGGTGGATATATATATATATATATGTATATATATATATATATGTATATATATATATATATATATATAGAGAGAGAGAGAGAGAGAGAGAGAGAGAGAGGTAGGATCCGGTGAGAACGAGCATTCGGTGAGAACGGTGAGAACAAACTAACAAACATAATTTATAAACTAGATGTACAGCCCACGTGTAAAAACCGAAATAAAAGGCCCATATTTATTAGAAAAGGCTCAAACCAATTGTTGTATCCCTTTGTTTTCACTGAACTGCACACGCATGACCCAACTCCATCTGTCATCATTCCCATTCAGTCATCCACCGCCACCCATCGTCTGCCATCGCCGCCATCAATCACCAGTAACACCGGAGATCGTGCCAGACGCCGATGAAACTCCGGCGACGTCATTGAACATCACCAAACGCCGACATTTCGAGTTATGCATGGTGTTTATGTGGTTTCATCTGTCGAAACTCTAATCACATACCTGATCGATTTTCGGAGCTCCGGCGAGATCCTAGGACGCAGTCACATTTTAATATACCTAGTAAGTAATTTTGTGTACCTATGTTAGATAGACTAAAAACGTGGTTCGATAAAAGATTAGAGTAGTTACAAAATATAAAACCCAACATATTCTGCCTCCCTGATCACATTTCCCAAGAGTATGTATCTCCCTCATTCATATTGATCACCCAACTCATCGTCGATCACCTTGCCGGAGTAGCACAGACGCCGCCACATTCTCTAACATTGCACCTTCCCCGACCACCGAGAAGTCGGAGCACATCGTCGTTTGCTCGCCTCACCGGCGAAGCGCAAAAAAACGGTGATACGCTTCATATCGTAATCCTAACCGACGAACATGGGAATTAACATTCAATCGGTGTTCGTCGGTAGTAACTCTGACAGGCCCACCGTTACTACCTCTATATTTCTCCTTCGTTGGTTTCCCATGTATTACAAATTTACAATGTATCTACACTATTTTTTATGTATTTAACCAATAATTTATTGTATCTAACATTAATACACAAAATTAGTTATCAGATACATTAAAATTGGTTTGAGATACATTATTATAGACACCAGATACATTAATACAGATATGGGTTCAATTGGAAATTTTAGGGGTTTGTGGTGCTCAATAGTGTCCCCGGCATCAGATGTGTTCGCTGATGGTTCGTCGGTGATGCTGGTTATCGCCGTCGGTGGCGTCGGCATCAAATGAGTGGTGAGGAAGGAAATAAGGGGTGGTTAGAGTTTCCAAATGGAGGGAACGTTGGGGTGGTAAGACAGAAATTAGACGGGGTATGGACTATGGTGGTTGTCCGTGGGGTGTCGATGTGAGGTGGGGTAGTTGAGAGATGATGAAGACGGAAATAGATTTGGGGACTAGCGGTGGGTACGTTTGTTCGTCGAAAATGCGCTGGTACCAGGGATGTTTGTCGGAGTTGCGCCATTCTGGTGGTTATTAGGTGGCCGGAAGTTGAGATCAGTGGTGGTGATGGTCGTAGATCATGGTGAGGGAGTGAGAAATTATAAAAAGACAAGGATTAGGGGGGAGAAAATGTAAAGCTACTGGTTTGATTTTTGACAATTTCCACGTAAATTGTTGATTCAGCTTATATATTTAGTATTCTCACCGTTCTCACCGAATGATCGTTCTCACCGGATTCTAAATATATATATATATATATATATATATATATATATATATATATATATATATATATATATATATATATATATATATATATATATATGCAATCATCTATACTATCAAGAAGAACCGAGTAGGAAAACCCTACCTCGAAGCAAATCAACAACAAGCACAAGCAAGCACTACAACTCCTCTTATATGAAGTCACCTCGGCAGAAAATTGGCAAAGAAAAATTGAAGATGATGCTAAATCTCCAAATCCAAGCTTAATCTTCTCAAACGATGTTTAGGAAAGGTCTAGAGAGTGTTTAGAGAGGTTTAGGATTCATGAATGATGACTAGGTACTGTTCACGCACTATTAATACTTCCCCTTTAAGCACAGAATCAAACCGCACAACTAAATCCCCAGACTGGTCAACTCGATCGACTATTCTTAGTGTACGAGTAAACCCCACTCGGTAGAATAAGCAAGAGTACTCGGTCGTGTAACCCCCACTCGGTAGAGTATTCAAGAGTACTTGGTCAAATAAAAAGAGTTCTACTAAATATCGTTGACAAATTAACTAAATGGATAAGTTTGTCCCTCTAAAAAATATCATTAAACATCTCTATAGTCTCTTTCTTCTATGTAATGAACGTCAAAAATAATCAAATTAACGTACAAAATTAATCGAATTAATAAACCAATTAATTGACAAACAAACAAGCCAGATAAATTTAATTGATAAACAAGAAAACCAATAAAACAAATCCATAAATATAATTAAAACGCAAACTTGTGGAGTTCACATGCCAATATCTTATAAACCGAAATCTTATGTGGCACACTGTACAAGTAAGTTCATTTTTATCCACTTCTTACAACATTAAACAAAAATTAACATACTCATTTATCTATAAATATATATAATTAAAAGGTCAAACTTGAGGAGTTTAAATGGCCATCTCTTATAAACAGAAATCCTATGTAGCACTCTCTACAAATAAGTTCATTTTCATCCACTTCATACGACATTAAACATAATTAACATACTCATAATTGAAAAAGTAATAAATAAAATAGAAAATGGAAAAATACATTAAAATGCCAAAATTAATGGGGTTAATGAGCTAATTATTTGTTTTCTTTAAAACCTTCAATTACTCCATGGTCTTTGGTGTGCAACCCTTTTATTTCCTAAAACTGAAAATCCTTTTGAAAAAGTAATATGTAAACTATATTAAACTGCTAATGAATGTCCTACCTTTTTGTCTTCCAAAATCATTTACTAAATACAACATATCACATCTGCTATATATGTAATACCCCTCATATTTTATAGCTATAGGACCCTTTGTGTGTGTGTCTAGACTACAAGGTAGACTATGAAAGGTTAATAGGAAGCTTGCACAAATGTGTCAAATATGGAAATGTGATCACTTGTTTTATAAGTATTTTGAAACGGGCATATCTAGAGTTTCGGAGCTCTGATGAGGGTGAATCAAATTGGAGGTGAAATCTTATGGTCTTAGCTTTCCAACGCAAGGTCACAAGTTTGATTACGATAAGTAACGAAGAAATGGCAATTGATTGAAAATCAGTGCGCAAAGCTGAACTCGTAGAGTGAGGTTACGCGATAATACTCTTTCCTAATTCTGCACTTTCTTAGAATGTAACACCCAGGCGCTAACCTAGGGTCGGGAGCGTGTTGGAGTATGTGTCCTCGACAATAATGCGATCACATGTTTAAATCTCATAATAAGAATATATGAGGGAAAGTAATATTTTATTATCAACTGATCCACATTAATCGGTAATGATTGGCTTACTAGAGTTTGACATTACTGTCGTATGACGGTTGTGATCAGTTGACCCCTTAAGGTCATATCTCTAGCGTAACACTCGTAATTGATTAATTAATTAAATTGTATGTTGATATAGATTAATTAATTCCTTAAAATGGAACAAATCACGAATGTGAGTAAGAATATGAATCTTATTGTAATTCGATTAAATAAGATTCGTTTTAGTAATTAAGATGTTATATTACTAAAATTTTGTTTATGAAACAATTATATTAAGAATGAACGGATAATGATAATTGCAATATGTTGTAGATTATATTAGCATGGACTATTTTATTTACTTGTAATTGGGAATTACTAGTCAATTATTGTATATAATTAAATTAATATATTTAATGATATTTAATTGTTAAGTATGCATTCATATTATTAATTACATGTTATATGTCACATGTTACACATTATACGACAATATGACAAATTGACAAAAATAAAATGGACTCCATATTACATGAAAACCGGTTTTATATGTAGTAAGTGGGCTTTGATGGTTTTGTTATTTAAATAATAAAATGGACATCATGATGACACCTACTACTAGCTTTCTTTTCTTATGAAGAACAAAAGCAAAATTGAGAAGATTAATTTGTCTACCCCATGCCACTACCACCGGTTTTTCCACCCCCTTGATAGAATAAGAATTGTTCTTATTTTTGTGGGGATTCATTCTTACACCTTACACAACTTACTCTTCCTTCCTTTTCTCAAAAGAACAAGTTTTGAGAAAATAATTTTTGTTCCAAAATCTAATATATTCAAGTTACTAGAAGTAGTAATAGAAAATAATAATTAGATTATTTTTAACGTTGGCTACTAATGTAATCTAGTTAATTGGTTAGTAGTTTTAAGAGGGTTATCTTGATACAAATCCTTGAGAAGTAGATTCCAATATTGAATCTAAGTTCATCCTTGGAGCACTAGGATTTTCTTAAGAAGACTAATTTGGAAGGTGTCCAATTAGTATAACCATTCTGCCCTTTATGTAAGTTGATCGATTTCTTCTTACTTTATGTTATTTTGTTATGCATGCATAAGATCTAGTTAGTTTATGACTAAAATAAATTTTTATAGTTATTAAAAATATCTAATAAGAGATTAATGAATCTTACAATTGGTATCAGAGCAATGGTTGTTGAATGCATAATCGGTTATTGTTTTTCCGAGTTAAAATGTTAACATATAAAACTAATATTTTGTGATTTATGATGATAAAGGCCATGAAATTTTTGCATGAATAACATTCTGGTCCTAAATTGATTTTAGGTCATTTAGATAATTTATTGTATAAATATTGCTCTTTAATTTATTTTTAGTATTTTTATTACATTTTATTTGGTAAAATAACTTTTAAAATACTAAAATAAGTTAGACTATGATTCTGACCTTGAAATTTTTACACGACTGCACATGCATATTTTACTTATTGTATGTAAAATTTCGTATAAAAGTGTTTTATATTGCATGATTTGTGATTTTTACATGATAAAAATGGATTAAATGGAGGTATTTTGGTTAAAATTAGTTAGGCTTCGTCTCTACCCATAAAATTTTAGTATGTTGTCACATGCAATATTTACACACGGTATGTAAATTTTGAGGTAAAATGGTTTTATTTTGCATGATTTATAATTTTTAGATGTAAAAATCAATTAAATAGTGACTATTTTAGCAAAAATAGCTAAAATGAATTTTATGGCATGAAAATTTTTCCCAATGTTGTATATATGATATGAACATCAGATCTAAAGTTGCATGTCAAATTTCATTTGATTTGGATGATTATTGATTTTTATATTGTAAAATTGATAAATAGCAACTTTAAATAGTCATATTTGTAAATTCGATTTTTGAACCTAAAAATTTGTCTTTTCCAGGTTCTAGAAACTTATATAGAATATTCAAAATTTTAATTTTGATTTATTACATAATTTTATGTTTAATTTGGAATTAAAAGGGTTAAAGTTATTGATTTTTTCGAATTTTTGTGACTTTTTGGGAATTATTTCTTTTTATTATGAATAATAGTGTTTAAAGAGCAATAATAAAATATCAAGTTGAATTATTGTCAAATATTTAGTGAAGACTAAATTTTTGAGTCCTAAGAAGGTTGGGGTAATTAACTTGAACATAGATTTGATTTATGTAATATTGTGTGATTTTAATGAGTTAATTGTCACAATTATCCATAAAACCGGACCGAATATACGATATTAGCTTAAATAGGGCGATTTGGCACATCTCATGGCATGTTTCATACATATATGAATGCTGCATTTTTATTATGATTGTCATATTTTAATTTTATATAATTTTGAATTATGTAATTTGTACTTAGTATGGCCTTAGTTTTTTTAATTGATATTTCCCAAAATGAATGGGGATATCGATTCGGTTGTAATTAATGTGATCTCGTATCACTTTTATTTTTATTTTTGTTTTTTCTTTTTATAATGTATAAAGTAGAAAAGCTATGTAATTTATTTATCCCGGAGACCCTTGAAGACGGTGCCATTCGGAAAGGCGTTCCGATAAAGACGGTGTTGCCTTCGAGTGCGTGCCAAATCAAGTTCAAGGGACCAATGGAGTTGGTTTCCGAGTTTGTAAATAGTTTATTAGATTTACTATTTTAGGAAGGCCATACTAGGATTTTATTGTTTTGTTTTGCATTTGTTTTATATGTTTGCATGCATAGCCAAATCGCCATAACTACACATGCATATCATATTTTATCGAATCATCGACCGTATCAATTATAATTATCGCTAGTTCACCGCTTTAGTTCACTTAAAACGAGATAGATAATAAATTGACAAGACCTCTCACTAAATAATAATTGAGAAGTAGCCTTACCAAATAGTAGAACCATGAGTCCCAATTTCATAAGGAAGTAGGCTCGGCTCACCGGGGTGCTAAACTTGTTACATTGGGTAAGTGGGTGGTAAATTGTTACTACATCGAAATTTGGATTGAGCTCAACGGAAGTATTCGTGACCGTAGCCGCATGTATTCCGGGCTTAAGATAAATATTAAAGTAATTTTATCGACCGAGAGTTCTAGAAGTAGAATCGATTAAAAAGTTAATCCACCGAGTTATATTTATTAGGGATGAATCGGCTCACCGTTCCCGAGTTGATATGAATTTGGATCTCGGGATCATTTATTATAGTTGGGTAGAGGTCACTATATAAATGCTAAAACATTCTTAAATGTTTTTATATATAACGATGAATGTTTGATTTTCACACTATTTCGTTGTTTTATGTTCTTTATTATCGCTCCTAAACATATATGATATCAATTCGATTGTAACACGAGTCTCTGCTAAACCACTATTACTTACGACAAATAGAATCTCTTTCTAAAATGAACCGTATCATAGGTTGCAGACTAGATCCATAGGAATCGTTCTATTCCATAGAACTCGATAGGAATAGTCCTATGCAACTATAAGATTAACATCTTAAAATTCCTTACATACCTATATTCTCTTGTGAAGAATATGAATAGAAGTAGTACTTGATCAAAATATGTTTTGATAATATCTTATATGCATCAATGGTTCAAAAGTCTTATTGCTCAAACTAAACACTTGTCATCAAAGCACTTAAGTTGTTAAGCACATGACAATGTAAAATTGGTAAATTAATTTGTTAGAAATTTTGATTAACCAAATACCACAATAGAGTTCATCCTTGTAAAGGATTAACTAGGAATTTATATGAAGATAAGTCTTCATCAAGTAGAAATTCTTGAAGTGATTGAGAGCAGTAAGAACTAAAGTATCTATCTTAATTGTTAAGGATAGAACTAGGCTCGAAAGAGAAGGTGTTAGACACTAAAATAGAGACAAATCCCTAATAAGTAAAAATCAAGGAAGTTGGTCGTGTGACACCAACATATTCCTTCTTGAATATGTATGACATTGACATAGCCTTTTTGCGAATTATCACGTCATGAGTATTTGATACAAATTTGTGAACAATGTTAGGAAATACCACATTTCATGATTATGAAATATGGCAAAAGGATGTCAAAAACCACCTTTCTAAATGGGTATTTAGAGGAGGATGTGTTCATAACACAATCCAAGGGTTTTTTAAATCCTTAGAATCCTAACATTGAATTATCGTACGACGACTAGCAAGAATAAATTCAGAAATTTACATGAATTGAACTAGGGTAGTTACCATTTCATCCATGGACATATAAGTGTTATAGTGTATTCATTTTAGTTATGTATTTAGAATTGTACTTCAATAATTGTTATGATGTACACTAAGTCTAAATACGAATATAATTCAAGTTTTTGTAGAAAAACGTAAAGGGTTTCACTATTGTGCAATTAAAACAAGTGTTGTGCCCTTACATATCACGATTAAGGTTATGGTAAAACCATACATATCTAGGTAATTATATTCAAACTAAAATAAATGTCATATATATTGTATAAGACTCAAATTGGTGAACCCCATTATTTCTCGATTCTCGATTGAAATTGCTCAAAGAGACTAGTTTTGACTAGTGTCCCAAACTATTTGATAGGAAATCTCTTGGTATGTGTGAATCTTGTATTCAAAGCAAGATTAATTCATGACTTCTTTCTAGAAAAGAATTATGAATATAGCAAGATATTCGCCCTATTTACACTTTGATGTGTATGGTTGAATACAATTCAATCAGAAAGGGTTATTACTTCTTCATCTCTTTTACCAACGAACTAGGTAGATACTTGGTATCCACTTAATGAGGTAAGAAGAGAAATTCTTTGAATAAGTTCAATGAATGTTTGAAAGTATCAAAACCCAGAGATTACGACCAAAGTATAAGTACTTTGTTAAAATTGGGAACAATAAAGTGAAGACTTTTATGCACCAAAAGAAGTGTGATATGGATTAGAAAGTGACAAAGAATCCTATACGATATGATTGAATCTTTACTATAAAGTCGGAAGTAGACTCTATCACAATTTGTCTAGTATTTATTTATTCCCCTAAAACAAAACATAGTTAAAGCAATCAAGTACAAATCATATATGATATGATTAGGCATGGTACCTAAGTTGTAGCTTATTTCGAAAGAAAGCATGCGGCTTTCTAACCCAACTATCACGAGAACAACATGTTTGTGGCTCCTGATGTTGTCTATCAAAGAAATGAGGATTATTTCTTAAAGACAGAGTGGGAGAAAATGTTCAAGAGCCACAAACTGAGAATAAGACGTAGGAAGACGTTCCTTCCTGGTCAAAATCAGTAAATATTTCTTCGAAATCTAAGTGGACAGGAGTTATGTTATTTTTAATTTAAAAAAAAATAACAAACCTGTAACTTATTGTGATGCTTTATCTAGTTCCAACTCCGGAAAAGTCCGAAGCAAGCATAAACATGAAAATGTTTATTTAGCTTGGTTGGTTGGTGGCAAGGTTTTTGCTTGCAACAATAATGCTTCATTGTATTCGGATATGATTTGATATAGTTGGATTTTAATTGTAACACCCCTGATTTTCGGCTAAATTAAAACTTACATTTACATACAAACTGGCCGAAATACAAGGATATTATAATTAATATACAAAGTCTCTTAATACAAATCTCTTTTAAATATAAAATAATACAAATGGAACCAAAATTTTACAAAGCTTTAATAAAAATCTTCTCTTGAAATAAAAATCCTTTTGAACTGCAGCGGAAGTAACCTGAAATAAAACCAGAAGACAGAAAGGAACTACCCCCATGACGAGTAGCCCAGAAGGGAGAAAACACGTCAGCCGAAAAGCAGAGTAACAGATAATACCTCAATAGAAGCAGCTTAGTTTTTGGTCATGGCGTGGAAACATACACACGTAAAAATAAAAATAAACATAGAGAATAATAAAAACACTCCCCATAAACTAATCTGAACCTCTAACTTATTCCATACTATTCCTTTATAAATCTCTTATCTCATTGCTCCACAATTAACCAAGTTTCGTCTCACTACTCTGTCTCACTCATTACTCCGTCTCATAATATAATACTCCATAGTAACCAGATATCGTATTCTCATCGTCGACCCTAAGACCAGTGACAAGGGGTGAGTGAACTGGCGGATAAAACCGCGAAACAATACTTCCATCTCCATATCGATTTCAAACTCAAATAACTCAATAACCATGGTCACTCTGGACCGTAAACATAACTCGGCACAAAGGCCTCATAACTCAATACCAGTAACCAATATTCATCTCAATTTCAATATCAATATTGTCAAAGGTTCAAAGAACCGTGCTCAACACTTAAAGTACAAGACTTTAAGCTACTCACCCACGAGTCATGATCAAAGGAATTAACAATAAAAACACAATACATTAAACTCGTTCCATTCAATCATAACCAAAAGAGTCGTTGCCAAAATAAATGCCTCAATATAGTATAATGACTCTTATGACTTCGTGCTCACAATCGCATGTACTCTCACATGAGCTCTTATGAAAATAGGAGCATGTTGCGCAATATTCAGTACCACGCCATCACTAACGAAAGCTATATTCTCATATGATCACAAAATCTAAATCTCTCAATTCCATAACCAACACGTTGACTCATAAAATCTATCCTAAACTTTTGAGTGTTAAAAGTCCCACCACACAAACATCTTAATAACATACATAAAATATAGTTAATATAAGTAATGACGGCCAAAGCAATTCACCATGAATTAAATTTGAACACAGCCACACAGATAACACGTAATCAAACAACCCCAAACAATAATATAATAATAGGATCGGTAGAATCGTGTTACCTTCCGACGCAACGAAAATCAATCCATGAGGACAAGAACACTGACTCCATGAGGACAAGGGGCGTGAATTTAGATCAAGCACAAGGTGATTGAAGGCAGGGATATATTGTATGCAGAAGACTAATGGAAAATTAGGCGGAGTCTTTTGACGGAAGCGATAGAGGCTGTGTGTTATATAATAAGAATATGAAAGGGGTTTAATAGGAGTCCCAAGTGATAAGGGTAATTTGCAAAGCTAAACAAACCGACTTAGAAAAAGAGATGACCAACGCTTATGTTCCGAATTTTGGATTTTCTTTCTTTTGTTCTTTTTCCAAAAGACTAAGTATTACATTTATTGTTTTTTTTCAAGACGACTTAAAATTGTACGAATAAGAATATTTGGGATATTACATTAATATCATCTTGCATGAGTTTTGTAAATCGCAACTATCCTAAAGTAGGATGCGAACTTAAGAGGAAGTCTTAAGTAGATGTCAAAGAGTTGAATTGTATGTTTTGATCATGCGATAAACATTTCTCGAATTATCGAGTTGTTCTGTTTATACATGGAGTTTAGTGGGAGTAATGTGGTGTTACTAGTCTTATATGTAAGGGGCATATTGATCATTGTGAATGATGGAAGACTTAGGAGAAGGATAATACATCTCTAAGGTATCCAGACCTATAAAGATAGTTCTGAGAGGATATTAGCGTTAAATGAATATTCATATATTGATAAGAATCTAATCATGTTCAAAGGTATTGAACAGGTAGAAATTGAATCCACTTGCTTCCGCTGCGGGATTAATTCATTACGCTAAGATGTATCACCATTCTTAAATTTCGCATACTTGGAGTATGACGAAAAGTTACAAATCAAATTTTTGAGAAGAAGTCTCTGTATAGCCATATAGTTCATTGGTTAGTACTCTTGGAGCACTAAAGATATGAAGCTAAGCATTTAGAATTGAGATGGATTTATGTTCAAGGAGTTACACATAAAACCATGTTCTAAACTCATAAGGATGGTTAGAGAACCATCTTGGCTATATTATTTAAGGAGCAGAATTGCTGGAAACGTTCTAGGCAGTAGAACAATGAGAGATTTACAACGAAAATTGAGTACACTTGCAATAATGAGATATGCAAGAAGGAAGGGATGATATTAGGATTTGGTTTTATGAATTGGAGGAACCATGATAATTCGTTCCAACAACCGAAGGTCCTATCCCTACACACTGTGAGGACAGTGGGAGTTATTCCAATGCTAAGGAACCTATCTCTAGATTGGATCTGGACATGTACTCAAAAGGTTGTTATAATAAAGATTATACAGAAGGGAATATGGATTATAGATTATGTAGTAATTGATATTGTATCAATTTTACATATGTGATAATGCATTCATCGTTTGAGTTTTATATTAAACTCTATTATTATTTTGTCATATCCAAATGGGTTGTTGAGACAATATTGAACTCCATTAAAGTGAACTAGATTAACATAGTAATCGCCCCTAGTTACTTATATGAGGTGACATCTCGAAGTGACTAGAGTGTGATGCGATTGATGGCAAGTTCAAGTGCCATAAAGTCATAAGAGATGACTAGTCGATCACATAGACAGACTGTATGGGACACTCTGTTGGGCTTATGACCGCTTATAGAGTTCTGGAAATTTTTATAGCCTGGACGTGGCGAGAGCTACTATAGTATTCTTATGAGTCGATTCTTTGACTAAAGACTGTTCGCCTAAGATGGCACAGTTTCAGAGTGACTTTGATTTACGTTCTACGACCTTCATAATTGGGGTCAAATGGGCACATTTTAGGTCATGATGAGCTGTGGCTATTCGAAGGGAAGAGTGCAATAGGAATTGTCCATCCCTGTCAGGGTTATTTTATATCTCAAGGCCACTCGAGGAGTAATGAACTGGAAATGCGTGGCCACGCTCGGAAGGCATCTACGGTAGATAATTCCGGTCAGACAGTTATTCTCTAGGTCGAGAAAACCACTCATGATATGATCAAGTGCAAGTACGGCTTGCAAGACACCTTGCATTGAGTGGGAGATAGTAATAGGACAAGAGAATTGGTGACGCACACTTATCGTGGACAAGTGGGAGATTGTTGGAGTATGTGTCCTCGACAATAATGCGATCACATGTTTAAATCTCATAATAAGAATATATGAGGGAAAGTAATTTTTTATTGTCAACTGATCCACATTAATCGGTAATGATTGGCTGACTAGAGTTTGACATTACTGTCATATGACGGTGGTGATCAGTTGACCCCTTAAGGTCATACCTCTAGCGTAACACTCTTAATTGATTAATTAATTAAATTGTATGTTGATACAGATTAATTAATTCCTTAAAAGGGAACAAATCATGAATGTGACTAAGAATATGAATCTTATTGTAATTCGATTAAATAAGATTCATTTTAGTAATTAAGATGTTATATTACTAAAATTTTGTTTATGATACAATTATATTAAGAATGAACAGATAATGATAATTGCAATATGTTGTAGATTATATTAGCATGGACTATTTTATTTACTTGTAATTGGGAATTACTAGTCAATTATTGTATATAATTAAATTAATATATTTAATGATATTTAATTGTTAACTATGCATTAATATTATTAATTACATGTTATAGTCACATGTCACACATTATATGACAATATGACAAATTGACAAAAATAAAATGGACTCCATATTACATGAAAACCGGCTTTATATGTAGTAAGTGGGCTTTGATGGTTTTGTTATTTAAATAATAAAATAGACATCATGATGACACCTACTACTAGCTAGCTTTTCTTGTGAAGAACAAAAGAAAAATTGGGAAGATTAATTAGTCTACCCCATGCCACTACCACCGGTTTTTCCACCCCCTTGATAGAATAAGAATTGTTCTTATTTTTGTGGGGATTCATTCTTACACCTTACACAATTTACTCTTCCTTCCTTTTCTCAAAAGAACAAGTTTTGAGAAAATAATTTTTGTTCCAAAATCTAATATATTCAAGTTACTAGAAGTAGTAATAGAAAATAATAATTAGATTATTTTTAAGGTTGGCTACTAATGTAATCTAGTTAATTAGTTAGTAGTTTTAAGAGGGTTATCTTGGTACAAATCCTTGAGGAGTAGATTCCAATATTGAATCTAAGTTCATCCTTGGAGCACTAGGATTTTCTTAAGAAGTCTAATTTAAAAGGCGTCCAATTAGTATAACCATTCGGCCCTTTATGTAAGTTGATCGATTTCTTCTTACTTTATGTTATTTTGTTATGCATGCATAAGATCTAGTTAGTTTATGACTAAACTAAATTTATATAGTTATTAGAAATGTCTAATAAGAGATTTACGAATCTTACAAAGCGGTCACTCACGGTAGCTTGTGAGGCTGTGTACATGGCCCACAGATCAACACAGGTCCTTTCCAGCGCATTCTGTCCTCACTCATGCGCATCCTGGGAACCTTCCCAGGAGGTCACTCATCCTAAGACTACTCTCAGCCAAGCACGCTTAACTGTGGAGTTCTTTCGCATGGATAATCAGTAAGTAAAGTGCACTTTGTTCATATGAGTAGTACTTTTAATCCCATTCAGCCCTAGTCAGATTTTCAGCCTATCAATGGACCTCTTCAAGGGGGTACCTCACCCGAATAACGTCTTCGGTTTAGTAGAGTATTACACACCCCCACTTGAAGAACACAATGTCCTCATTGCGCCTGGAAGCATCTGACCGCAGCCGAGCCAAACCCAAAATCCTCCCCCGCTAGGTTGGTGACCCGGGTACTCCAGACTATAAGCTCACCAGACGGTCGCAGGGTTGCTCTGATACCACTTGTAACACCCAGGCTCAAACCTAAGGTCGGGAGCGGTCATTCACGGTAGCTTGACAGGCTGTGTACATGGCCCATAGATCAACACAGGTCCGTTCCAGCCCATTTTATCCTCACTCATGCGCATCCTAGGAACCTTCCTAGGAGGTCACCCATCCTAAGACTACTCTCAGCCAAGCACGCTAAACTGTGGACTTCTTTCGCATGGATAACCAGAAAAGAAAGTGCAGTTTGTTGATATGAGTAGTACTTTCAATCCCTTTAAGCACTAGTCAGATTTTAAGCCTATCAATGGACCTCTTAAAGGAGGTACCCCACCCGAATAACGTCTTCGGTTCAGTAGAGTATTACATAGAATATTCCTAATATTATAATATTATACTATTCCCATCTCAACTTATTATTATTATTATTATTATTATTATTATTATTATTATTATTATTTTATTTTTTTCTTTATTATGAAGGGATGCGCGCAGCTTTCATTAAAATAAAAATAAAAGTTTACATGAAATTGGTGGGGAGCCGAGAGACAATCTGGGCTCCCACACCCTTATCAATAGCAAAGCTAAGTCTAGTAAAAATGTAAGCGGCCACCCGAGCCCCCGCATCCTGAGATACCGAGAATTTCTGGATCCGCTTGAGCAAGGCAACAGCATCCGAACCTAGCTCCCCAAGTGAAGAGAAAGAGAAAGGTAGGAAACCATAACCCGCTACCGCGCACAAATCCCCATACATAGCACACTTTCGCTGAGCAAAGATCGGCCGACAACCCGCCCGCACAAAAATCGCAAACCCAGTCTGAGTTAAAGGTGAAGAACCTGTCAGGTCGACGCACACATCACGCCCCCTGTCCCAAGAATAAAGCAATAAGTCCGCAGGACGAAGAGAGCCACCATGCCCATCAACCAAACCGATATCAACCTCCTTCCCCGCAGTAATACCAGATCTATAGCAGATGTCGAAAAGAGTGTCCCGGACAAGGTTATGCCGATGTTTAATGCCCACAAGATGCAAAGATAAGAAACAACGTGGTCCCCAAAAACATCCCCAAAGAAAAAACCCGAGAGCAAGCGGACGGGGCCTAGATACCGTGAATAACGGAACACCCGGCGATACCCCAAAGACACTACTACGGTAAGTCCTCCCGTTCATAGTCTGACCCAACCCCGAGATAGGAACCGCACGTAACCAATCAGAGGAGTGAGAACCCTGCTGAGACTGCCATAAAGCAAGTTGGCGTGGTGTCAAAGAGAAAACAGACTCTGAGGCGGCAAGAAAGAACCGTCGTGAAATAAATATCCGCCAATTTCTTCATAAGTTTGGGGGCGCAATTTCACTAGGGTGACCTAATATACGAACCTCGTAGTCGCAGAAAAACACACCAACGGCATCATCAAAAGCGGGGCCAGCCACTACAATACCGGAAGGGCCGAGGAGCTTAGCCTCGCAAACCAAATGATCGCAAGCGGGACGCAATAAAAGCATAAAATAAAACATCTCCCGCCGCATAGACACCAAGACCACCAAGATGAAAAGGGAATGTAGCAAGGCGCCACTGCCAATCCCCAAAACCCGGCCCCGACGCGGTGACAATACGTTCCAAGCTAGAACGAAGAGCGGCATCAAAAGGAAGATGGACAGACCCAAAAACACCAGGGGAGCAAGTACGAAGGGAGAAGTAAAGCTTAGAAATACCAGTACAAGCTCGAAGAAGAAGCAACTCACATTGCGGGTAACCGGCTACCTATTTATTATTATTATTATTATTATTATTATTATTATTATTATTATTATTATTATTATTATTATTATTATTATTATTATTATTATTATTATTATTATTATTATTATTATTATTATTATTATTATTATTATTATTTTATTATTATACTCTGAACATTAATTTAACTCAGAATAAACTATAGTATTAGCCCATTCTTCTCGGATTATACTCGGGTAACCGGCTACCTATTTAGCAAGTCACCTAATTATAATCCTTACAAAGTACAAACCCACCTTTATTATCCTTACTAACCAGCCCTACCACTATCATTAACAACTCGCCAACACCACAATTAGCAACTCACCAACACCACAACCGCCGCTGTCCTCCCACACCCAGGTACGCACAAATCACGGACCGTCTAAGCCCAATCCCAACCGTCATAGTGATACCACCCACGACCTCCCAAACAACCCCAATTTAATATTTACCCCCAATTGATTTAGGGATCTAGGGTTTCATAATTTTATCTCAACGGTGAAGATAGTGGTGGTCGAAGCTGGAGATGGCGGTTTCTCTTTTTTCTCTCTATCTTGTTATGCTTTGTCGATCTCACTGCCATATATCTCCTCTCAGAAGCAACCAACAATATAGCTCAACACACCCTTACCCAACTCTCTTCATTTTTACTCTGAATTTGAAAAAGCAAATAGAAAACTAAGTAAAAAAAGAAATGTCTTCGTCAAATCCCAAAAGTGTTCAAGAGATCTTCAAGGATTTCAGTTCTCGTCGTTCTGCTATTGTTCGTGCATTCACCGCAATACGAGTGGCCACGGTGAATGATGGTCGACGGCTGAAGATGGCTACAAAATGTGTGTGGCCGCAGTGAATGGTGGTCGGCGGCTGAAGATGGCAATAAAATGTCGGTGGCCGCAGTGAATGATGGTTGAAAATGTTATAAATAATGGGTAGTGGATGATTGTGGATGGTGGTTGGGAATTGGGGGAGTGAAGTATGGGTGGTAATAGGGCCCATTTAGCCTTATGACATGATATTACAAGTTGAAAATAAGCCAAGTATAATACACGAAGGGACTAATAGTATGGTTTATTCTTAGTTAAATTAATGTTTGAAGTATTTTGAGAAGGGGGGTCATAGTTTGGAGTATTGTTTTTAAATAACCCTTATTATTATTATTATTATTATTATTATTATTATTATTATTATTATTATTATTATTATTATTATTATTATTATTATTATTATTATTATTATTATTATTATTATTATTATTATTTATTCCACCTACCTTAGATATTTTATTATTTTATTATTATATCTTATAACCTAGAAACTTCCTAAAACCTTCCCTTGTCACTATATATATACTCCCTTCACCTATCACCTTATATTTTAGTGCTCACAATTACAAATCACAAAATATATATAGAGAGAGAGAGTTTAAGAGGAAGAAAGAAAGCTAAGGAGGGGTTGTTCATGTTTTCATCATCTTAGGATCTAAAGGTAAGTAAGTCACAAAACCATTTTATAATCAATTAATCTTATTTATTTAACACCATTGATCAACCCCTTAACCATCGTGACCACCGTTGACCGGTCAGTTTGACCACCATTTGACCGTCATGAAATGGGGTTCTTATGGAGCGGTTGTGGGGTATTTGTTGGGTAGTTTTTACATCTTAATTTAAGTAATATTATTATATTGTAATTATATGTAATTTATATTGATTAGGAGAAGATTTGGTGGAGGAACACTTGTAATTCCTTAAATTCTTAAGTTACTTGATTATTTAAGATTTGCTTAAAAAGTAGGATTTCTACTCAGCTAGACCATCATAATGTGTTGCATTTATGTTATGAGTAATATATGGTGGTTGAGAAATAGCTTTTGGATGCATTGCGGTGTGAATTATATTCTGTATTCAATTATATTGAATTGTGAGTGTTTAACAGGTTTATTAAATGAATATGATTGAGTATTGTTGGAAGCCTCCAGGCTTAGTCTCTTGTGGATAATGTGAGTGTTGGAAGGCCCCGGGCTTAGTCTCCGGTGAATAATGTGAGTATGGGAAGGCCCCAAGCTGTGAGTCTCTGGTTGATAATATGGGTATTGGAAGGCCCCAAGCTGTGAGTCTCTAATGAATAATGTGAATATTGATTGGAAGGCCCCAAGGTGTGAGTCTCTGGTCGATAATGTGATTGAGCTCAGTGGTTGTGATATTTACATTTGTGGTTATATACATGTGGTGCTTGTTATTTCTACTGTTTATATATCCTACTCGACCATTGGTTGACGTGTGTTGTGTCTTGTCAAATAAAATTGATGCCTTCTTTAATTGATGGCGTCCTGTGGTGAACCAATTAATATTTCCGGTTAATTAAGGAGCAGATTTAAAAAGCAGGTAGTTGAGACTATCTGATTGAGAGCTTTGGGACGTGAGGACGGATGACGAACTACATAGTTGTCTATTTTTTTTTGGGGAAATGTAAGTAAATATCATTAATCAGAAAAATTGTCCCATTACAACATTTTTAATAAGACCTAAACTAGGTAAGGAAGCTATGAAGCTGGGAACCTCATAACTCCTTCACCCACTCAATGACAGTCCTATTTTTACATTGTAATTCAATCAATTGCAGCCGAACTCTAACATCTTGCTTCAACCTCTGAACAAGTAACGCAGGTTTCAGAACAACTTGGTCTATCCTACAAGTATTACGGTGTTGCCAAAGATGATACATGAGACTTGCTAGAATGACCCCAATAACCTTCTTTTTAGTAGCAGAATGAGTCCTCCATGTGATCCACCAGGGTATACAATCTTGTGCAGGCAAAAGTACCTTGCACCAGAGTTGTACCAATAATAGACATTGCTTACTGAATGCACAGCCAAAAAAGAGGTGACTGTGATCCTCAGCCATAACTCCACAGACTTCACAACAATTATTATCCAGAATGCCCATCTTTACCAATCTATCCTGCGTAAGTAGCTTGTTCTGTGCTACTAACCAACATAATAAAGAGTGCTTGGGACAAATCCAATTGTTTAATATCAAAGGATACTAGGTAACCTTATCAGTGAGAGGTTTCAGAAATCCATACCCTTTCTGAATTGTATAAGGCTCACCCGTGGACATTAAAGGCTTGAGCTTGTTCTTGACCTGGCAGATTTTCCTCCAAGCCCAGCTAGCTCCACTATGAGGTTCATACTCCATCCAATGAGCAGATTTGATATAGACTGCATGCACCCAACGAACCCAGAGATGATCAGTTTTTTGTTGCACCCACCAGACATACATTCCTATGGTAGCTATGTTCCATGTATGAAGGTCCCTGAAACCAAGCCCCCCCTGCTTCTTAGGTCTTCAAATCTTCTCCCAAGCAACCAGGGCAGGATTCTCCTTGGGATCCTTTCCATACCAGAGATATTGTCTACAAATCTTCTCAATTGCATCAATGACAGTCTTAGGCAAGATAAAAATGCGAGCCCAATAACAGTGCAACGTGCTGAGAACAGATTGGATCAACATAACTCTACCAGCATAAGACAGTTTTCTGGACCCCAGGGCTCTAATTTTTGCAACCACATTATCAATCAAACAGTTGCAGTCCATGACAGACAGCCGTTTAGGGGAGACAGTAACACCTAAATATCTGAAAGGGACTGCATTTCTTTTCATTCCAGTGATCTGCTCAATCTCCTGGACTAGACTAGCAGGAACTCCCTTAGTGTAGAAATTGGACTTACCACTATTCATCACCAACCCAGAAGCCTTAGAGAAATATTTGAAGGCTTGAAGCAAGAGCTCAATAGAACCTCTCTCTCCCTTACAAAACATGATAAGATCATCAGCAAAGCATAGATGAGTGAGATTAATCCTCTTACACAAAGGATGGTGCCTGAAATTTTTATGTTTCTGTACTATCATCAAAACTCTACTAAGATAGTCCAAGCAAAGAGTGAATAAGAGGGCGGAGAGAGGATCCCCCTGTCTTAGTCCCCTTTGTCCTTTAAAGAATCCAAAAGTTTCTCCATTGAGGGATAGAGAATATGAAGGAGATGTAACACAATTCATCAACACCTCAGTGAATTTCTTAGGAAAACCAGTAGCCTCAAGCATCTCAGAAACAAAAGACCACTCAATGGAGTCATATGCTTTTTGAAGGTCAAGTTTCAGTAACACTCTAGGAGAACAGCTCTTCCTATTGTACAATCTAATAAGATCCTGGCATATCAGAATGTTGCCAACAATGTCTCTCCCTTTGATAAATGCCCCCTGAGAAGGACTAATAATATCAGGAAGAATACGGCTCATTCTAGCACAGATCACTTTAGAAAGACACTTATAAATAGTGTTACAACACGCAATAGGTCTGAAGTGCATCACAGTTTCAGGCATCTCCATCTTTGGGATCAAGGTGATGATAGTATTATTAACTTGCTTCAAGAGCTTTCCAGTTTCATAAGCATTCTTAACAGCAGTAATCACATCACCACCTACAATAGGCCAATTGTCCTTGAAAAATTGGCTACTGTAACCATCTGGGCCAGGGGCTTTGTTTCCTGGAATGGCAAACATAGCAGCCCTGACCTCTTTTCCAGTAATCTCAGCATTCAGAATAGCACAATGCTCTTGTGTGAGACAGGCACCCTGCTGAACAATCTTTCTATTAATTGGTTTGACAGGAGTAGAGGTCCCCAGTAGGTGCATATAATATTCCTCAAAAGCCTGTTGTATCACCTTGGAGTCAGAACAAAGGCTTCCCCTCATGTCCTTGACCTGAAAAACCCTATTCCTTGCCCTTCTCTTCTTGATGGCTGCATGAAAAAAAGCAGTATTCTCATCCCCAGACTTCATCCACTCACATTTAGCCTTTTGTTTCAAGAACTGATCCCTAGATTTTACCATATCAGTAAGCTCCTGAGCACAAGCTCTCTCATTCTCAATCCACTCCTTGTTATAGGGATCAGAAACAAGGAGGGACTGAAAATGCTTCAGGGAAAGTTCAGTCAAATTTGTTAAGTTTTCAATATCCTCAAAATTATCCTTATTAAGATTCAGCAATCCCTTCTTCAATCCTTTTAATTTACTAACAATTCTGAACATGGGTGTGCCTTGCACATCCCTGCTCCAACCATCAATCACCACCTCCTTGTAATCCTTGGCCATAGACCACATATTGTAATATTTGAATGAGCTACCCCTCCTTTGCCTCTCTTCCTCAAAGTGAACCAGACCAGGACAATGGTCAAACAGTCCCTCAGGGAGAAAATGAGCAAAACTATCAGGATATTGCTCAAGCCACTCCTCATTGATGAAAACCCTATCAATTCTGCTATAAATCAAAGAGTCAGTCCCTTGTTTGTTATTCCAAGTGTAAAACGCCCCTCTAGCCTTCATATCAGTCAACTGACAGTCCCTTATAGCATCAGCCATAGGTCTAATTTCAGCATTTGTGATCTCAGCACCCCCAATCCTCTCATTTCTCTCCATGATGGCATTGAAATCACCACACAAGAGCCAAGGAGCATTAAGTTGCAGATGGTAAGATCTAATACTTTGCCACAGAGGCTCTCTGTCCCCCAGAGAGTTTAAACCATATACCACAGTATAATAGAAATCCTTCCTCCTAGCTTTATCAAACACTTTTGTGTGAATACACTGAATAGTGACATCCAATATATCAACCTCAAACAAAACAGGGTCCCAAATGATCCAAATCCTACCTCCAGAATGAAGATGAGAATTAGTACAGATGGCCCAATTAGAGCAAATATTATTAGTAACCTTATTCCAGTTCCTACTTTTTATTTTTGTTTCTAAAATTCCAAACAAGCCAACTTTATTCATAGCTAAGAATCTTTTTATTTCATTTTGCTTGCTTGGATTATTCATCCCTCTAATGTTCCAAGTACCACAGCTACCCATGATCAGCTATAGCAGTACTGGGACCCCGTTTTTCAAACAACTTGCTATCCAACAATCCCCTTCCAGTCTTCTGTAATGAGTGAGACAAGGAGTCCATGAAGGAGAGCCCTCCTGGAGTAAACTTCCTTCGTTCTCCATTGTCCTGCCTCATCAATTTTGTTATTATCCTCCTAGGAAAAGAATTCTCAACAACAGGAGTTTTTGGCACCATAACTGGAGTGACCACCAGATTCCTGGGAGTCTGCATCACATCGATCTTTGCACCACAAAGTTGTTGTGCCCCCGCACCGCTTCCTCACGGTGGTTGCTTTGCAGGTTCCTTCAGTTTAGGATCATTGTTCCTAGGTTTCCAGACTTTTTTTGTAACAGGTTGTTTTTCCACTCCCTTCCTACATTTTTCAGCTGTATGTCCCACCCCTTTACAGGCAGTACAGGACACAGGTAACCAATCATACTCAATTCTAACAGACTGATTCTTCCCATTCTCATCTAAGAATTCCACTACAGAAGGAAACTGTTGGTCGACATCAACTTCAACCATGATACGGGCAAATCCAAGGAACTGTTTATGAAGAGTAGGGTCATCACATTTTATGAATTTCCCAACTCCACCACTGAGCTTCCTGAGACTCTCACCGCCCCAGTATTTGACATCTAGACCAAAAATTTTCATCCAAATAGGGACCCTAGTGACTTCATGTTTCACAAGTTCCATATCCGGTGTCCATTCTTTTATAATAATAGGTTTATTATCAAAAAGAAGGTGACCATTACTAAGAACAGATTGTTGTTGAGCTTTGGTCTTAAACCTTACTAAAAACAAACCATTGGGAAGGAAAGCAACCTTATCAACACCATTCGCTTGCCATACTCTCTTGACAAACCCTAGGAGCTACATAGTTGTCTAGCTGACTTAGTTCAGACAGTTTATTTATATTCTTCACTTATTTAATTTCCGCCGCGAGATTGTAATTTAATAATCTTTATTCAGTTGTTTAGTTAAGTAATTTGCAATAAGGTGTTGTGATAAATCTTAAAACATATTTCCTCATAAGTGTAAGAGGGTGTCGTGTGTATATGTGAGGGTCGAACCCAAAGGACGAAGATTATGGTTCTAGGATTGTTTGTCTAGACACTAGTTTAGTTCAATTTAATGTGATGGATTGATTTTAGGACTAACTAAGGAGATTAAGACTAAAGTGATTAAAAGACTAGTGATTACTAAAACGATAAGAGACAATGATAGAGAAAACAAGGATGTTCGGGTTCACTTTTATAGATAAGGAGGAAGTACACATAGATTAACAACATCCAAAAGCAAATGCAAAGGAAAGACCCAATCTCTCGACGTAAGACTAACCCTAGGCTAAGATCGATTAAGTTCTCACTCAATTAACCAAACCCATAGTTTTATCATGTAATTCCTAGATACTAGTCAAGCTCTCACCCAATAAGTAGAAAAGATAGTGTAAACACCTAAACTCTCATTCAAGCATTTTCACAAACACCTTATGTGGATGATAGAACTAACAAGCATATACTCAAGGATTGTAGTTTTCCTATGTCATAATCCAACCTTATAACTCTATATAAGATTCCCCTCCCCCCCCCCCCCCCCCCAATCCTAGTATGAAACTACTCACACATGTTCACACTAACAAAGATGAAAAATGAAGACTTTAGCATGAAACAAGTAAGGGAAATCATGTTTGCAAGATAACTAATTAAGCAACTTGAAATGTAAACAAATGAAAGATGAAAAATAGTAAGAAAGGAATTATACCAATATTGAAGACAAAGTTGCAATCTTTGATTAAATAGAAGAATAATCTTTACCTATCTTCAATTAACCACCCAATACTAAATGTAAACAATTGATAACAACTAAATCTAAGCTAATTTATGAAGTACTTAAGATTTGATTAAGGAAATATTAAAGCTTGCTTAAGAGAGTTTTCATAAGATTAAGGAAATAATTTCAGATCTAGACTTGTGTGTACAATTGATTAAGGAAGGGGGTATATATAGTTTACACGGAATTAGGGTGAGGATTACAAGTAAAGTTAAAGTGCGGAAATGAGGTCCCAGCCGGTAGACCGGCCGCCGGTGGTCCGACCGGTTGGGAGTTCTCTGTAAGAATTAAGTTTGAAAATGTCATCAGGTGTGTCTGGCCGGTGGTCCACCGGCTGGGAGTCCTCTTTGACTTTTCCTTCTTTTCTTGACTTTTGTGCTTCAACACGGATTCCCAGCCGGACGGCCGGCTGCCGGTGCCTTGCCCGGCTGGGAGTTCCCTATAAGTTTGTCAAGTTCTTCCTTCTTCCTGTGCTCCCATCCGGGTGACCGGCTGCCGTGCCTGACCGACTGGGAGTTCTCTATAACTCCTTCCCTTTTTCCTTGGTGCTAAGTGTTGGGGGAGTCCCAGCCGGGTGACCGGCTGTCGGCCTACCGGCTGGGAGCTCCTCTCAGCATCCCTTCCTCCTATCTTCATACTTAGCCTGTCAAATTGTCTCTCTTGCTCTGATTCCTCCATTTCTGCCTCAAAAACTACAAGATGGACATAATATCATAGACTAGGGAATTGGGGTACAAAATGTAAAGCAAGACACATAAAACCGACTAAAATGGAGTCGGAATGCATGAAAATAGGGACGAAAGTTGGGGTAAATGAACACTATATAAAACCTTCCCACACTTGATCATTACTCGTCCCCGAGTAAGTGGGTGAGTCAAAACGAGAGCCTTATTCAACTATAGCCTAACTACACTAATAATATCCGATGGAAGGCAATTAACGGGCCTCCTCCGTCCCTTCAACTCATAATGAAGTGCAATGAGGTATGCACTCCTTTGCAAGGCAAGTGGGGGCTTGCGGAAAATCCAGACACATCCACCATTTAAGCACGTAATCAAGCATAGGATGCATGAATAAAAAAGTCAACCGTTTTCCTGATCTAAGCGGAGGGTTTTCTTTTGAGAAAAACAACGGTTTTGATCGGGAGATACCGTCTCATAGTCTTAGCGGGGTGTCAACTCCTTAGTGATGGCTCAAGCAACCTACATGTGACGACCAAATGCCTAGGATACAAATTCAAAGGCGGGGAAAGGGGGAAACGAAGCCTAACCTTCAAGATTGACATGAAACACACGAGATTCGACCAAGTTGACCCATGACTAAGAGGACCTAGACTACCGACTTCCTCACATTTTTCAATAGTCGCTCATTTTTGAAGGGCAGGTGATTTATGTGCCAACAAGTAACCAAAATCACTCAACTACTCGACTCGTGAGACATGCCCACAATCTAACGTGGAATCTCCTCCTACATGACCATACATGAGATGCAAAAAGGAAAATGTGTATAAAGAGAAACAAGGGTTGTAACGGGGCTAGGTGACAGGTCGAAACGGCGTTGGTGCAAGCGCCATTTTGGAAAAATGTGGAGGTACACATCAAGAAGTTGCCAAAATTCTATTTCTTCCACTTTATTACAACAAAAGAGCAACATCTACATCCTATCAAAAATTGGTTTCCCAAATTTATGCAAAAATTGTGCAAACCCGACACATTTTGGAAAAACATGAAAATCATCACCTTATTGCAACAATTGAGTAACGTCTACACCCTAACATGAACTAGGCTTGCCAAATTCAAGAAAACATTGTGTAAACCCGACTCACATTGGAAAAAAATCATATGCCCCTTTTATTTTGCAACGCCCTTTTCTACTCCTTGATGACGAATGAGGAGTGTTGCATGGCTTTTTCACATCAAACAAAGTACAAGTAGTAAATTTTTTTTCTTTTTGTTTCACATTTTCTTCTTTTCTATTTTCTTTTCTTTTCTTTATCAAAACCTCTTTATTCAAACGAACCAAATGAAACCATTATTCCGACTCAACTCATCAACTAGGACTCAAATACCCATCTACATACAACTGACAACAAGTAGAGAACTTTCTTGATCAAGGAAGGTTGTTTATGGTATGTAGTTGGTTTTGTAGGTGCCAAATGAAAGGCTAAAGCTTAAAAGGGGTAAACAAAATAGGCTCTAGTCTAAGGCTTATTTGGCAATGTGAGGTTCAAAAATGATATGCAACGAATTGTTTCAAGTTATGCACACAAATGAACATCTCATGGTCAAAAAGCAAAAGATGCCACGCTTATGCGTAGTGATGTGACATGCCACGCAAGGAGCCTACTTACAACCTAAGGGGGACCGGGTATGGATGCACCGGTCCCAAGGAGGCTCTAAATCTCACATGTAAGTACCTATGTCGAAATCTAAGCCTAGACTATGGTCTATGGTCTCACAAGGTGGTCAATACTCTTCGGTCAAGCCTCATTTCCCGGGTATTTGCAAGCAAACACCCTAACAAGGAGGTCACAAGGTGCAAGCCACTAAGAGGGGAAAGACATGGCTAAGGCAATATCATCATAGAGGGTATCATGCTCCCTTCCTATACCACATTTTGTTCCAATGTACAAACTAGATGCAAACGGAATTTTAAAACACAAACAAACATTTACAAGTTACGAGATGCAATTCTAAACTAGCAACAAGAGTAAACATGCAAACAGTTTTTCTAACCTAGCAGCACATAAGCACACAAACCAAGTTCTAAAATGGAACATCCTCATCAACATTGCCCATTCTCTTTCAAAATTACAAAAATGTAAAAGAAGAGGAATGAAAAAGGAGAAAGGGATCGAAAAGATTATAGCAATCGGTCTTCTAGTCTCCTAATGCTTCAAATGTTCCACGTGTACCTGCGCCACTTGTTAGACAAACATATATATACACAATGCAATATTTTTTATTTTTGAAGGTTTATTTATTTATTTATTTTTTGAAAATTTTGAAATTTTATCAAATATACAAACTTATTTACAAATATATACAAAGTAGATATTTCCCTCCTCACACTTAAGATTTACATCATCCTCGATAGAACGAAATTTAGGGAGGAAATAGGAAAAATGAAAGACATATTTTTGTATTTTTGAGTTTTTTTGATTGGAAAGCATATTTTTGGTGTTTTTTAAAATTATTGGAATCAAACAACTTTTTTTTTGTTTTTTTGGGCCTCCTCCCCACACTTATTATATACAATATCCGATGACGCGTGGAGTGTGTGAAGGAGGCATGGTGAAAATAAAAGCATGTTTTTGTGAGATTTTCGATTTCATGCTCTAACTAAGTGCATAAATTGAAATACGATGCAAGCTAGCATGTATGAATGCAATCCTGTATGTGACGTATTTTATAAATATTTGAATCTAATGCAACTATTTGAAATACAACTATATGTCATACATTCTACATATTTTACAACTAACTAAATGCATACAAAAATTAAATATGAATGGGAAATTTGGATTAAGGGATCATACTTGTCATTTGGATTGAAAGGGAGTGAGGATGGCCATCATTACTAGGCCTCCTGGGTCTCGGTGTCCGCACCGTCATCATCATCATCATCATCATCATCATCATCATCATCGTCATTATTCCCGGCCCCAAACTCGGATTCACGGATGAAATCATCCGTGCTCATGTGCATCGAGCCACTCATATCAAACCCCTCGACCGTTAGTTTGATATCTACTTCCCGGCCTACCCCTGAGCCGCTGGCGTCACCTCCCTCATTGAAGATGGAAGGGGTCCCCCCAAACCATCGAGTATCATGCCCTTCCCTATCAGTAGAAGCCGTGGTAGGGAAAACGGGAGCACTAAAGTAGCCCGGGCGCATTTTAATGTCGCTGTAGACAAAAATGCCGTCCGTCGGATGCCCACCATCCGCAGCGAGGTAGTAAGAAGGGTGAAGGCCGAAAGGGTGACAGTATTGCCGCCTCATGAAATCGTCATAAACCGAGAATTGGCCCACCGATTGGTCAAAATAGAGGCGGTCCATTCGTTGTTGCAAACGGAGCCTCTCACTTGCGGCCGTTTGCATTCCCAAGTTCATGTTCTCAATGAACATCATTAAGTCGGGGTGAAGGGGGAGTTATTGGGGTTGTTGACTAGAGGACCCTTCCCTTTGTTGGATGGGACCGGGAAAGAAAGAAGAGGCGCGTAGACTAGGTTGGGGTTTTGGGCTTGGGCAGTGGTGGTGTCTTCAGCCGCCTCAATCTCAAGTAACTAGTGCGGTGAATTTGCACTACTCTCATTTTGTCGGGATTGGGGAGTGGAATTGAATTCCTATCCACTCCCTTTACTCGGATTTGCCAATAATTTTGCTTGTCTCAGGGGTTCTTCTTTATCCAATTAAGAGTGTATTGGATGTAGTCTTTGGTTAGCATTGTTTCCCCGGAAATAAAGCGCATTCCATTCAAGTTGAGCTTTCGGATTAGGCGCTTGGCAATGTGGGTGATGAGGCCACCTACCACAATTGGGGTCGATTGCCCCGGAGAATTACTCAAACGGTGAAGATGGAGGGTTATATGGTCAGCCACGTCAATTTTGAAGGTGGTGGGGTTGGAACAAAGGTAAGAGCCGGGAATTTCCAACTCCTCCATTCGGAAGTTGTGATTCTCATCACGGCCATAAACAGTCCACCCCTTATATCGATGTCAAATTCAGATTGCGGCATTGTGACAAGTGTTTGCCGCTCTCTTCAACCGTGGGTTGTCATCAAGGCCGGTAAGGGCCTTCCAAAGTGCACTATGATCAAAGTTGTCGGGGGCTTTCTTAGGTGAGCTCGGGTCTAGCCCAAAGTGCTTTGCAAAGGTCGGCAAGGTCAAAGAATAGTCTTTATTCATAAGACGGAAGTGCAAAAAGGCGACCTTTTGGTTTTGTCGATGCTTATAGATTCTCAAGGAGCTAAGAAATTCCCAAGTGAGATGGGAATAGGTCTTCTCATGGATATCATACATAAACTTCATACCAACTCCGTCAAATAACTCAAGGGTGACTCGGTCTAACCCTAGGTCTCGCATAGATTGGCGGTCAATAAATCTAGTCGGGTTGAGGGGGCGTTGTTTGAACAATACAAACTTACCTTTCATAGTTACGGAACTTAAATGCAGGTCCGGGAATGCCCGATCGGGGCTCATGTCACTAACCGCGGCCGCCACAAGTTCCGCTTGTTGAAGTGCCAAATCCCCTTTGCGGACTCTCTTTTTTGGTGCCATGGTCGATTTTGTGAGAGGTTTTTGAAGGGGAGGGAGTTGGTGGTTGATTGGTGGTGTTTGATGGTGGAATGGTGGTGTTTGGGGGTGTTTTGATGGAGAAAGGAAGGGTTTAGAGGGAGAGTTGTCGAGTGATTGTGTTTGTTTTTGGTGTTTTAAATCCCGCAGTATACTACCAGTCGGTCCAAGTACCGGCCGCCAGTTCCCCGGCTGGGAGTACAAGGTATTTTCGAAAAATCATCAAAAGGATCAAAGAATGCCCAGCCGGTCGAGGGACCGGCTGCTGGTGCCCGGGCTGGGAATACACCCCAAATCACAAATTGCTCTTAGCTGTTCTCCCAACCGGTGGGCCGGCTACCGGCCTGCCGGCAGGGAGTACTCTTCCTCAGTTTCCTCGTGTTTTTCTCAATGGGGGTGTTCCCATCCGGTGGACCGGCTGCCGGCCTACCGGTTCACACCCCCCCCTTCCCCGTCTTTTTCACCGAAGTCTCAATAGATGAACTCCCAGCCGATGGGTCGGATGTCGGCCTGCTATCTGGGAGTACACTCCTCAATAATCCTCCAAATTTGCCTTGAAATTATCAGAAACTTCATAGTCGGTCCATGCACCGGCGGCTGGTGGGCAGGCTGGGAGTATAGGCCTTCCTGTTTTGTTCATTTTCCTTCAAGTCTAAAAACCTCTTCTTCAATTGGCCTTGAGTTGCGTGTTTTCCGCTTTCTTAGCCGACTCATCAAGCCGGGACTTGACCAATTGAAGGTTGTGTCTTTGTTCAACATTAATCCCCAATTCTCCTCATAATGACAACCCGTCATCAATCCAAATTGCCAAGTATCAATGTTCCAAATTCCCATTGCCTATTGAGATGCATGCTATGTACAAATGGTGGTTCTTGTGGAACTCCACCAAACCGTTGCTCGTTCATGTTCGAAATTACTCATCCCCCAAGGATGGGGGGGGGGGGGTCTTCCAACTCAATTTCACCTCGGGTCTCAACAGACTGACCCTCATAAAAGAATTTCACTCGTTGTCCATTCACTTTGAAGCACTCACCTTTGTTATTCTTCAATTCAAAGGAGCTATAGAGAAACACGGTCACTACCTCAAAGGGTCCTGACCATCGGGATATCAACTTTCCGGGAAACAATTGGAACCGGGAGTTGAAGAGTAGGACCTTGTCCCCTAGACCAATTTATTTTCTTGTAATCTTTGAATGGTGCCATTGCTTAGTCCGCTCCTTGTAAAGTTTGGCATTCTCATAAGCATCCAACCTCAACTCATCAAGCTCATTAAGTTGAAGGAACCGCTTATTTCCCGCAACATCTAAGTCATAGTTGAGGTCCTTATGAGCCCATCTTGCCCGGTGTTCGAAATCAAGAGGTAGATGACAAGACTTGCCAAAGACCAAGCGATAGGGAGTAGTGCCTATCGAGGTCTTGTAGGCGGTCCTTAAAGCCCATAGCACATCATTTAGTTTGGTGCTCCAATCCTTTCTAGACCTATTCACCAAGCGCTCTAGAATAGCCTTAATTCGCCGATTTGACACCTCCACTTACCCATTGGTTTGGGGGTAGTAGACAAGAGCCACTTTATGTCGGACACCGTATTTCTTGAGTAGAGCATAGATGATGCGGTTAATGAAGTGTGACCCACCATCGCTTATAACGGCCCGAGGTACTCCAAAGCGGGGAAATATGTACTCCTTGAAAAGCTTAGAAACCACTCTTGAATCATTAGTAGGGGCGGCGATTGCTTCTATCAATTTAGACACGTAGTCCACCGCGACCAATATGTATTGGTTGGTAAATGATGACGGAAACGGTCCCATAAAGTCCACACCCCATACATCAAAGAGTTCCACTTCCAAGATATTGTTCAAAAGCATCTCATCACGCCTTCCAATGTTGCATCTTTTTTGGCAAAAATCACATGAATGGACCAAGGCATAAGCATCCTTAAATAGAGAATGCCAATAAAATCCACAATGAAGAACCCGAGCTTGGGTCCTACAGGTAGACAAATGGCCTCCATATGTCGTAGCATGGCAAGCTTGAAGGATTGCTTTCCCTTCCTCATGAGTGACACATCTTCTATAAATCCCATCATTGCATCTCTTATATAGGAAAAGAGCTTCCCATACATACCGCCTAGACTCATATCTCAACTTCTTCCTAGCTTGGTTGTCAAATTCCTCCGGAATAAAGCTAGAGCTCAAATAGTTAGCAATATCCGCATACCAAGGGTCGGAGTGGGTGGTAGCTAAAATAGAGTCATCGGGCAACCACTCATCAATATGAATCCCATTATCAACATCTCCGCGGGCTTCTTTAGTCAACCTTGATAAGTGGTCCACAACAAGGTTTTCGGAACCCGGTTTATCTTTGATTGTGACATCGAATTCTTACAATAACAATACCCAATGGATTAATCTCGGCTTGGCATCCTTCTTGACCATAAGTTCCTTTATGGCGGTGTGATCCGTGTAGACAACGACTTTGGAACATAAAAGGTAAGGCCGGAACTTCTCAAAAGCATACACCATCGCCAACATTTCTTTCTCCGTGGTGGTGTAATTGCATTGAGAATTATCCAAGGTTTTGCTTGAATAGGCTATCACATGGAGTTTCTTGTCTTGTTTGTGACCCAATACCGCCCCCAATGCAAAGTCACTTGCATCACACATCAATTAGAAGGGGAGGTCCCAATTGGGTGGTTGTACTATTGGAGCCGATATCAAGGCTTGCTTTAGCCTACAAAAGCTTTCAACACAAGATTCATCAAATATGAAGGGAATGTCCTTAGCCAAAAGTAAGGTGAGGGGTTTAGCGATTTTTGCAAAATCTTTGATAAACCTTCGGTAAAACCCCGCATTACCTAAGAAACTCCTCACACCCTTGACATTTGTGGGTGGGGGAAGTTTCTCAATCACCTCTACCTTTTCTTTGTCCACTTGGATACCCTCCTTAGAAATAACATGTCCTAGAACCAGTCCCTTTTGCACCATGAAATGGCATTTCTCCCAATTCAATTTTAAATTGTATTGGATGCACGTTTGGAGCACAAGGTAGAGATTCTTTAAGCAATCATCGAATGAGGTGCCATGGATACTAAAATAGTCCATGAACACCTCCACAGACTTCTCAGTGTACTCGGAAAAGATAGACATCATGGCCCAGTGAAATGTCCCGGGAGCGTTGCAAAGGCCGAACGACATTCTTCGATATGCGAAGACTCCTTAGGGACAAGTAAAGCTAGTCTTTGCTTGATCATCCGGGTGGATGGGTATTTGAAAAACCCGGAGTACCCGTCAAGGAAGCAAAAATACTCGTGGTTTGCAAGTCTTTCGAGCATTTGGTCGATGAATGGTAAGGGAAAGTGATCTTTGATTGAGGCGGAATTAAGCTTTCTATAATCAATGCACATCCTCCATCTCGTGACCGGTCGAGTGGAGGTAAGTTCACCTTCCTCATTCTCAACCACGGTCATACCGTCCTTTTGGGGACGATTTGAACCCGGCTCACCCAATCACTCCCAGAGATAGAGTAGATAATTCCAGCCTCAAGAAACTTATCAACGTCCTTCCTTAACACCTCCTTCAATTTCTCATTTAACCTTCTCAAAGATTGGGCGGAAGGAGTGAATCCATCCTCAAGTGTGATGCGGTGCATGCATACTCGAGGATCGATTCCCGTGAGATTATCAAGGCTATACCCAATGGCTTTCTTGTTGTCTTTAAGGACTTTTAAAAGTTTTTCCTTTTAAGATGCCATTAGGTCCATATTGATGATCACGGGGAAGGAGTTTGCCTCATCAAGATAGGCATACTCAAGGGAAGGGGGGGGGGGGGGATAAAGGTTTAGGGTCTACCTTTAGAGGGTTCTTAACCTCAACTTCATCAATGATCGGTGGTAGAGTTTCATAATCTTCCTCCAAATGCTCCCCCGAGTATTTATCCTTAGCATCTTCAATAGCCTCTTCTAACATGTCTATGGAGTAGACATTCTCAAACATAGGTTGTGACATTGCCCCGGTCAACGAAAATTCGACCGCATTTCCTCCCACTTTGAAAGTGAGCTTCCCTTCCTTGACACTTATGTTGACATCCCCGGTTGCCAAGAAGGGTCTTCCGAGTATAATAGGAGTTTGTTGGTCTTCCGGAATGTCAAGAACCACAAAGTCCGCCGGGATATAAAAATTGCCCTCTTTGACCGGCACATCTTCAATAACACCCATTGGTCTTTGTACCGACCTATCGGCTAGTTGTAGGGTTATGGAAGTAGGAATAATGTCATGCAACCCAACTTTCCTTGCAATAGGGAGCGGAAGTATGCTAACACTAGCACCAAGATCACAAAGTGCCTTCTTGATACTCACATTACCCACCATGCATGGAATAGAAAAACTACCTGGATCTTGTAGTTTCTCCGGCATAGGATTGAGTAAGACCGCGCTACATTTCCCCCTAAGAGCCACTAGAACATCTCCTCCAATGCTTCTCTTCTTTGTCAACACATCCTTCAAGAATTTTGTGTAGAGTGGCATTTGTGTCACTACCTCATTGAAAGGTAGTGAAACTTCGAAGTTCTTCAACATATCCAAGAATTTGGAGAATTTCCTCTCCTCATTCATTACTCTACTTCTATTAGGAAATGGTATTGGAGGGTTGTTGGCCTTTTCGGAAGTTGAGGGTTGCTTGGTGATAACCACTTCATTTGTTTCTTTTCCTTTCCCTTGGTCTCTTTCAACCATATTTTCTTGGTCTCTTTCAACCACTAGTTCTTCCAAAACAAATTTCTCATCATCTTCAATATAGTCACTCACCTTCCCCTTCTTAGTGTTGTCAACTCTACTTGTGGGTGAGAGAGGTGGACTCTCCTCACTGTCTCTCATCACATCTCTCTTTCTCTTTGGTTTATAGTCCTTGTAAGGGTCATCTAAGTCTTTCCCGCTCCTCAAGGTCACCACATGAGCTTGTTCGTGTGGTGGTGGTCCATCCCTAGGGTGAGAATCTTGAGGAGTCAATGAATGTGGAGCTCTTTGTGAGGAAGAGGGGCTTTGGTTGGCCATATATGAGTTAAATGTCCTTTGATGTGCTTGGACATTTGAGAGCTCAGTCTTCAAACTTTTGAATTGTTGGTCTACTTGAGCCTCCCTTCTCTTGGCCTTGGCATCCATTTCCCTTAACAATTTCTCAAGAGAGGAGGTGAGGTTGGGTGGTTCTATGTATTGTTATTGATTTTGTAGAGGTAGGTAGGAGTTTTGTTGTTGTTGATACCCTTGTTGGTATCCTTGTTATTGGTTGAATGGTTGTTGAGATGGTGGGTTTTGTTGATACCCTTGTTGTTGGTATGGAGGGTTTTGGTGTTGGTTGCAGTAGTTGTCTCTTTGATGAGGTGGGATGTAGCTTGTGTTGTCATGTTTTCTTTGACCCCGGTAGTTGGAGCCTTGGCCTTGGTTTTGATTGTATTGCCTAGAATGATCAGGCTTTGGTGGAGGTATGTATTGTGGTTGTTGGTACTTGGGGTACAATGGTTGCCCCGCATAGGAAAGTTTCGGATCTTGGTTAGGAAAGGCATGGTAGAAGGTGTCATGGCATTGGTAAGAGACCCTCGGTGCACCTTGTCCTTGAAGAGCAAAACACTCTTGTTGGTCATCTTGTATAATAGATGAACAATACTCAATGGTATGCCCCACACCGCCACAATAGTCACAATGCATTTGAGGAGAATAATGCCTAGGAGGAGACCTAGGCTCTTGGAAGTAATAGACCTTTGAATGGCTAGGTCCGACTTCATTGACATTCTTTAAGTCCCCATGCTTCTTCTCCATTTTAAACTCTTCAAATTTCTTTGCCAAGTCATCCAATTTTGTCTTGTATTCCACCTCTATCTTAGATGTTCCTTCACTTTTGTAGTCCACGTCTCTAGCATAACTACTCTCCATCTCAGAAATGTTTTGAATCATTTCTGTGATTTGAGCGTTGTTTATACTGTCAAAATTTCCACCGGATGCCGCCACGATCATGTCCCGGAACCTTTGTTCAAGAGTTTGGAAAAAGGTTTAGGTGGTCATCCATTTTGGGATACCAATGTATGGACAAGATGATAGGAGATCTTTAAAACGTTCCCAAGCTTCACTTAGAATTTTCATAGGTTTTTGTTTGAAGGTTTGAATCTCATGGCGAATTCTTGCGGTCTTGGATGGTGGGTAGAACTTGTTGATGAAAGCCTTGGATAAAGCTTCCCAAGTGGTAAATGTACCCGGTTATGAGAGTTCAACCACTTCTTAGCATTGTATTTCAAGGTGATAGGGAAGAGAATCAAGAGTATTTGCTCTTCGGTGACCCCATTGTGCTTGATAGAACCCGCTTTCTCTATGAATGTTTTGAGATGTTGATGAGCATCCTTACTTTTCATCCCATGGTAGACATCTTGTTGCATGTAATTTATCACATGGTGTCGAAGGTCAAAGGTGTTGGGAGCAAGAGCTCCATAATCAATTGCCGAACAAGCACGGTTGGGATCCGGCCTATTATAATATCCCATAGGTTGATACGCCATATCGTCGTTTATGAGGTTGTTTCATGGTCACTCGGTATCGTTGGTATGTGTGTAATGTTGTGAGTGTGTTGGTGAATTTTGTGGAGAGTTGGTTGGAGAGTTATGTGGAATGTGAAGAGGTCATAGGGTGGAGGAAGAGGGTAGTTGGTTTGGATTCTCAATTGTGGAAATTTGGGTGGTTGGAGGGCTCGCAATGGGTGGAGATCCTCGAATTGCCGAAAGAGCTAATCTTCTTCTTGCCCGGAATGTTTTGTCGATCTCACGATCAAGTGGGAGAAGAGGTCCGATGTAGCACCTATTCATGCACTTAACAAAAGTTCAAATAGTCCTAATGCAAAAATTGCACTAGGACAAAGGGCAGAAAACAAACAAACAACAAATAAAGGAACTAAGCCTAGATAAAAAGAAATAATCCTATCCAATATTGCCGTCCCCGGCAATGGCGCCAAAAAATTGTTATGATAAATCTTAATACTTATTTCCTCACAAGTGTATGAGGGTGTCGTGTGTATGTGAGGGTCGAACCCAAAGGACGGTGATTATGGTTCTAGGATTGTATGTCTAGACACTAGTTTAGTTCAATCTAATGTGATGGATTGTGTTGTAACAGAAGCAAGAAAGAACAAATAAAGAACAATAAAGAACAATAACGTACAGATTTACGTGGTTCACTAACGGTGTATTAGCTACGTCCACAGGGCAGAAGGGAAAGAGTTTTATTGATATGTGAAGAGTTTTCAGATTACAGATTCAGACGGTATGATAAGCATGACTACTAGGTAGAGGCTTAGAGGGTTTATATAATACTCTCTAAGACCTAATACAGACTTGTTGACCGGGCAGCGAGACCCCCGCATAGTCGTTCGAAGCGGCGACTAACAGAATCAAGGCACAAACCCAACAGATTGATTTTAGGACTAATTAAGAAGATTAAGACTAAAGTGATTAAAAGACGAGTGATTACTAAAACGATAAGAGAAAATGATAGAGAAAACTTGGATGTTCGGGTTCACTTATATAGATAAGGAGGAAGTACACATAGATTAAAAAAATCTAAAAGCAAATTCAAAGGAAAGACCCAATCTCTCGACGTAAGACTAACCCTAGGCTAAGATCGATTAAGTTCTCACCCAATTAACCAAACCCATAGTTTCATCATGTAATTCCTAGATACTAGTCATGCTCTCACACAATAAGTAGAAAAGATAGTGTAAACACCTAAACTCTCATTCAAGCATTTTCACAAACACCTTATGTGCATGATAAAACTAACAAGCATATACTCAAGGATTGTAGTTTTCCTATGTCATAATCCAACCTTATATCTCTATATAAGATCCCCCTCCATCCTAGTATGAAACTACTCACACATGTTCGCAATAACAAAGATGATAGATGAAGACTTTAGCATGAAACAAGTAAGGGAAATCATGTTTGCAAGTTAACTAATTAAGCAACTTGAAATGTAAACAAATGAAAGATGAACAATAGTAAGAAAGGAATTATACCAATATTGAAGACAAAGTTGCAATCTTTGATTAAATAGAAGAATAATCTTCGCCAATCTTCAATTAACAACCCAATACTAAATGTAAACAATTGATAACAACTAAATCTAACCTAATTTATAAAGTACTTAAGGTTTGATTAAGGAAAGATTAAAGCTTGCTTAAGAGGGTTTGCATAAGATTAAGGAAATAATTTCAGATCTAGGTTTGTGTGTACAAATGATTAAGGAAGGGGGTATATATAGTTTACACGGAATTAGGGTGAGGATTACAAGTAAAGTTAAAGTGCGGAAATGAGGTCCCAGCCGGTGGAACGGCCGCCGGTGGTCTGACCGGCCACTGGTGGTATGACCGTATGGGAGTTCTCTGTAAGAATTAAGTTGGAAAATGTCATCAGGTGTGTCTGGCCGGTGGACCAGCTGCCGGTGGTCCACCGTTGGGAGTCCTCTTTAACTTTTCCTTCTTTTCTTGACTTTTGTGCTTCAACACGCATTCCCAGCCGGCCGGCCGGCTGCTGTACCTTGCCCGGTTGGGAGTTCCCTGTAAGTTTGTCAAGTTCTTCCTTTTTCTTGTGCTCCCAGCCGGCTGACCCGCTGCCGGTGGCCTAACCGGCTGGGAGTTCTCTGTAACTCCTTCCCTTTTTCCTTGGTTCTAAGTGTTGGGGGAGTCCCAGCCGGCTGACGGGCTGCTGGCCTACCGGCTGGGAGATCCTCTTAGCATCCCTTCCTCCTATCTTCATGCTTAGCTTATCAAATCGTCTCTCTTGCTCCGATTCCTCCATTTCCGCCTCAAAACCTGCAAGACGGACATAATATCATAGACTAGGGAATCGGGGTACAAAATGCAAGGCAAGACACATAAAACCGACTCAAATGGAGTTGGAATGCATGAAAATAGGGAGGAAAGTTGGTGTAAATGAATACTATATCATAAAACCGACTTCTAGTGGCTAGCTTGAGGATTTGGCAAGATAAGCTTGAGTTAGAGTTTTCCCTACTTAGCTATAATGATATGGGTGTTTAATTGTGCATTTATTGTCATTAATTACATTTGTCTCATGGTAGTTGCATTATAACATCTTCTTGATAATTAGGGTTTCTCACATAATATGGCTTTATGATAATTATGTGAAGGTAAATATGGTGATCAATGGTCACTAGGTCGGGTACATTGCATTATAACATGCTAAGGAGCAATTAAATAAGAAGAAATGAATTAATGAAGAATTGAGCATGATTATATTTGTTGTGTTAATATGGTTGCATTATTGCCTTGGTTGGACTTGTTTGGCTTGATTGTGGTTTGGTTAACAAAGGAAGATGTTGGAGGATCCTTGGTTACAATTTTGGAGACGGAAGGCGGTTGGGAAACCGTCTTCCGCTCAAGTCACCCTTGGAGCTTTCCGTTGCAAGGGGGATGTGCACATTTAGTACTTCGGTTATAGAGGGACTCGTGTGGTTAAGGCACGACGTCTAGCAGGGGACTCGAGTCGCTCTCCGGCCCGGTAACCACGGACGTGTTCCAAGTATCTTGTGTTGGTTGTGGCGTCTTGAGCGTGTCCCAGCCGCCGGTTTATGGAGTTGTGTGTAGGAGGATGATTGTCATGCATTTTCATACCTTGTTGGAATGATGGTTATTGTATTTACATTGTCATATGAGTAAGTAGGCCTAGTTATTGCATTTATTGAACATTTATGTTGTTAAGCTAACACTTGGGTTTAAATGTGTGTGGTGAACCATATGGTGATTTATGTAACACCCCCATATACCAAGGTGCCTTACCAAGACTACCTAATGCATGGAAGTGCTACCATCTCGGTTACCCGAGGCATAGTAATCAAAAGTGAGCATCAAGAAACGTACTTTAACTAAATAGTGTAAAGTGTTACATCAAAACCAAACTGAGAAATACGATAAAATTGTTCCACACCAAAATCCAACTAAAGTAAACAAAATGCTATGACACTACAGCAGAAGTCTACTACTTGGACTCGTGGTGACTCATCCCTAGCTAACCCGCGCGCATCCAAGCCATACCTGCTAAAAACTGCTCACCATCCCCGAATGGATCACCACAGCTTTCAAAATATTTAACGGGGTCAGTTACTGCATAAACAATACTCCCTCCTATTCTTAATAACCCTCCCCTTTCACGGAGGGCACATAAATTAAGGGAGGGGAGTATTATATGGTAAAGTATTGTAGTGGGGTAGGAGATTGGAGAGAGGGAAGGTATTGTGTGATTAAAATAAGTATTTTTGTGGGGTAAGGTGATTAAAATAAGTATTATTGTGGGGTAAGGTGATTAAAATAAGATAAAGTATGAGTATTGTGGGGTATTGTTGTGGGGTGGGGTGATTAAAATAAGTATAAAAGATTGCCAAATAAGGAAATAGGGAGAGTATTGTGAATAGACGAAAAAGGAAATAGGGAGAGTTATTTAGAATAGGAGGGAGTATAAGATAATCAACAAACAGAAACACAATCACAATTCCCCAACACTGTCACATCATCAATCATCTGACTACACACTAAAGTGTGTAGCCCTGCCAGTATACCCATCGCAATAGGTATTCCACACCGCCAGTGGGGGACCGCAGCCGTTCCCACCTAAGCGCCGCTGATCTCCATCGAGCGAATAACCCAAGTCCATTAATGTGCACATCCCTCTTGTGATGGGAACCACAAGGGGCGAATCAAGGGCGTGAAGCCACTCCCGCAAGTGACTCCACTCAGCTGAGGGCACTCCTCGCGAACCATAGATAATCAACAGCAACCAATTAAAACATCAACAATTGATGAACGTGTCGTTGTACGCTCTCAAACACATTTATACCCAACTACTAGCATAGCAAGCAAGTCGGGGTCGAAACCAAAGGATGGGCGTACTCAAATTATTCAATCTAATTGTAGTTGTACTAGGTTTGTCACAATTGGTTGACTTGGTGATTCTAAACTAATTAAAGTAATAAAAAGCAATGAAAGGTAAAACAAGCAATAAGAACAAGGATGTGAACAAATGATTAACAATACTAGGGAATCATGGGATCATAGAGGAATCATGGTGAGACCAAACAAAAAAGTTTCATAGATGCAAGAAATTATTATTGTTGGAATCCAATTAGTGTATATCTTACAATTCCTAGGGAAACTTAGATTTCGGAGCCGAGTCGGTCAAAACTTTACAATACCTACAAGTCGACTTGGTTTTCCCTATTCATGGTGAGATAACATAAATGAGTCCTAGGAAGGTTTGGGTCCCGGAGCCGAGTCGGTCAAGACATTACAACACCTACAATCGACTTAATTCTTCCTAATCAACTATATGCATGGTCTAACAAGCCTTGAGTTGATTTATGTATTACAAGTCTTGTTGAAAGGATAAGAGAATCAAGCTAGGTTGTCAATCAAGCAATTCATCAAACATGACATGTGCATAAGTTGAGAATACAATAAGCAAGCATTCATATGAACTCATAAATCATAAATCTTCCCCATGATTAACTCCCCTAATCCCCCACTAATCCCTAATTAGGAAACTACTCACTCATTGTCATGGAAAACATGTTAACAATGGTGTCAATCATCTTAACAAGCCTAAACATGATGGAAGAGTAAAATACTTAAACAAGGATTAAGTAAAGAGTTAGGCAATTGTCTTAGGATGATCAGAATAGAATGCAAAGGATAATAGAAGAAAACTTGATTGATGATAAAGAGTTGTCAATTCTCCAATAATCCCAAAATAATATTCAAATTACCCAACTAGATCTAAAGTTCTTGAACAATAATTAAGGAAGGATTAAAATGTAATTAAGCTAATTGATCTCTAATCTACTCTAATGACGTGATGCTAATCTTCTATTACAAGAGGGTATTTATACTGTGTACAAGTATTAGGTTAACTATGTTAGAATTCATTAAACTCATAAGTTTACATATTCATATATGAATTAATTTATTTGGTCATAAAATAAATACAAGATCTTATGCATGCAAACAAAACAAGATTAGAGAAGAAATCGTCACTTCTTACATTTGTGTTTCGGATTTTGGGCACCAACAAGATCTCATTCTTGTTAGTTCTTGAGCTTTCCAACAATGGATGAACAAAGGTTCAAATTAGAACCTCTCCCAAAAGCTTATACCCAAGGAACACCCTTAATAACTAATATTATTATGAGCTAGTAATAATACTAATCTTACTTAAAATTAGGACACAAAATATTAATTTTGTTCTCTCTTATTTCGGTCAAGAGAGAAGAGTTTTGTGAGGTTTTATTTCTCTAAAATGTTTCACAAATTGTAGAGAGAATAATATGATTTTCTTACACTAGAAAAATAGAATAGTAGTGAATGAATAATTAGAGAAATCCATTTGGTTCCTCATAGTGAAAAAACCGGTGGGAGGGTGGTCTAAGGGGAGCCAATGCATGGTCTTGTTCTTCTCAAGGTGAGACTAGGCATGCAAGGCTAGTCATTAGGGTTAATCATCATGTTTCCATTTAAAATAAAACACAATATTAATCCTAACCCCTCCATAATTTCTGTACACTTAGGATAAAATGGGTAGTCCATTTTATTTTGTCATTTGTCAATTTTGTCACATGTTACATGTTACAAGACATGTTACAATGCAATGTATTTTTAACATATTAAAAATCAACATATTAATAAAATATGTCTCATACAAAATTAACTAGTAATTCTTAATTACATGTACCAAAATGGTTTATCATTATAAATTACAACAACTTGTATTTATAATAAATTATTCATTCTGTTTCAATTGTTTCGCAAACAATATTTTAATCTAAGTAATAAAACAATTCGATTACTTAGACCGTATCTAATTTAATCGAATTACAATAACACGTTAACTTTACTCACAAAATCATCCGTCAATTTTAAGCAGTTTAATTAACACGTATCGGCATACGATTAATTAAATAATCAATTAAGCGTATTTCCCTATAGGTATGACCTAAGGGGATCAACTGATCACCAACGTCGCACGACAGTAATGTCAAACTCTAGTCAGCCAATCATTACCGATATGTGTGGACCAGTTGACTGTAAATATTACTTCCCACATATATTCTTAAAATGAGATTTAAACATATGATCATTATGATCGACAGTTGTGATCGCATTATTGTCGGAGGACACTTATTCCAACAATTTCCCACTTGTCCTCGACAAGTGTGCGTCACCAATTCCCTTGTCCTATTACTATCTCCCACTCAATGCAAGGTGTATTTCGGGTCGTACTTGCAAGTGATCATATCGAGAGTGGTTTCCTCGATCGGGAGAATAACTGATTGACCGGAGTTATCTACCATAGATACCTTCCGAGCGTGGCCACGCACTTCCAGTTCATTACTCCTCGAGTGTCCCTGAGATATTGTTTTAACCCTGACAAGGGGTGGACAATTCCTATCGCACTATTCCCTTCGATTAGCCACATCCATCATAACCCAAAATATGCCTATTTGACCCCATTTACGAAGGTCGTAGTAACATAAATCAAAGTTAATCTGAAACTGTGCCACCTTAGGCGAACAGTCTTTAGTGAAAGAATTGACTCATTAGAATACTATAGTAGCTCTCGCCACGACCAGGCTATATAAATTTGCATGAACTCTATAAGCGGTCATTAGCCCGACAAAGTGTTCCTAACAGTCTGCCTATGTGATCGACTAGTCATCTCATATGACTCTATGGCACTTGAACTCGCCATCAATCGCATCACACTCTAGTCACTTCGAGACGTCACCTCATACAAGTGACTATGGGCGATTACTATGTCAATTTAGTTCACTTTAATGGGGTTCAATCTTGTCTCCACAACCCATTTGAATATGACAAAGTAATGAAAAATAAAAGACAAATGTGATTATGCATATGAGCAAATAAAACAACTCTTTTATTTCATATCAAAATCTAACATAAAACTGGCATGCGTTTAAGTCCCATGGACGCAACATGTCCATCATGCTTAGCCTGCCATAAAGGCTTGGTGAGCGGATCAGCTATGTTATCATCCGTCCCAACCTTACATATCGCAATTTCCTTTCTTTCAATGAAATCTCTAATTACATGATATTTTCTAAGTACATGTCTAGATCTATTACTAGACTTTGGCTCTTTGGCTTGGAAGATCGTCCCACTATTATCAAAATAGAGAGTGATGGGATCATTGGCGGTAGGTACTACTCTTAGACCTTCCGTGAATTGCCTGATCCATACAGCTTCCTTGGCGACTTTCCGATCTTTGCAATGTACTCAACCTCCGTTGTTGAATCCATGATCACGCCTTCCTTGAAGCTTCTCCATAACAAAGACACCACCATTGAGCATGAAAACAAAACCAACTTGTGATTTCATGTCATCTCTATCCGTTTGAAAACTTGAGTCCGTGTAACCATTAACACGGAGCTCGGTGTCTCCTCCAAACACTAAGATAGAATCCTTAGTTCTTCTCAAGTACTTAAGGATGTTCTTGACGGCTATCCAGTGACTCTCACCTGGATTTCCTTTATATCTACTCGTCATGCTCAAGGCATACGAGACATCATGACGTGTGCATATCATAGCATACATGATTGATCCAACATCGGATGCATAAGGGATCAACTTCATGAGTTCAACATCATGGGGTTCGGTGGGCGATTGAGACTTGCTCAATATTGTCCCACTTACCATAGGTACCAATCCCCTTTTGGATTTATCCATGCTTTGAACGCGTCGAAGAATCTTATCAACATAAGATTCTTGACTTAGTGCCAATATCCTCTTGGATCTATCTCTATGGATCCGGATACCTAATATGCGTTGTGCCTCTCCTAAATCCTTCATTTGGAAGTGGTTACCTAACCACTTCTTAACAGAAGACAACATCGGAATGTCATTTCCAATGAGTAGTATGTCATCGACATACAAGATTAGGAACACAACATTGCTCCCACTAAATTTCATGTATAAACATGGTTCCTCAATACTTCGAGTGAAACCATTCTATTTTATCACATGATCGAATCGATGATTCCAACTTCTTGATGCTTGCTTAAGTCCATAAATAGATCTCTTAAGTTTGCATACTTTGTTAGGATTTTTAGAATCAACAAAACCTTCGGGTTGTATCATGTACACCTCCTCTTCTAAATGCCCATTTAGAAAAGCGGTTTTGACATCCATTTGCCATATTTCATAATCATGAAATGCGGCAATCGCTAACAAAATCTATATGGATCTTAGCATGGCTACGGGGGCAAATGTTACATCATAATGAAGACCTTGGACTTGGATAAATCCTTTTGCCACTAGCCTAGCTTTGTAGACATCATCATGTCCTTCTATGCCATTCTTGACCTTGAAAATCCATTTGCATTGAAGAGGTCTTGCCCCTTCAGGCAAATCCACCAAGTTCCAAACTTGGTTTTCATGCATAGAATCCATCTCGAACTTCATGGCTTCAAGCCATAAGGAGGAATTGGGACTAGAGATTGCGGCTTTGTAGGTGGCGGGCTCGTCACTTTCTAAAAGCAACACATCGAGTGCTCCATCTTCTTCGATAAGTCCAACATATCGATCGGGATGGCGAGAAACTCGGCCCGTTCTTCTAAGTGGATGAGGGACAACCGCGCTAGACGACGAAGGAACATCTTCTTGCGTCTCTACCTCGGTTTGTGGCTCTTGAACTTCATCAAGTTCAAAATTTCTCCCACTCTGTCGCTTAGAAATAAATTCTCTTTCTAAGAAGACAGCCTCGCAAGACACAAACACTTTGTTTTCTTGAGGTTTATAGAAGTGATAACCTCTTGAGGCGGTAGAATATCCTACAAAGATGCATTTTTCAGATCGTGGGGCTAGCTTGTTGTCACTTTTAACTTTGACATAAGCATCACAACCCCAAATTTTCAAATAGGATAGAACTGGAACTTTTCCTCTCCATATCTCATATGGAGTCTTTTCGGTTGCTTTGGTAGGACTAATGTTCAAAGATTTCATTGCGGTTTGGATCGCAAATCCCCAAAACGAGTTTGGTAGCTCGGTTTGACTCATCATTGATCGAACCATATCAAGTAGGGTTCGATTTCTCCTTTCGGCAACACCATTGAGTTGTGGTGTTCCGGGTGGAGATAGTTGTGATATTATGCCACAACCTTTCAGGTGTGAATCGAATTCATGGCTAAGATATTCTCCACCACGATCGGATCGATGTGCTTTTATCCTTTTGTTCAATTGGTTCTCTACTTCATTTTGAAATTCCTTGAATTTCTCAAAAGCTTCACTCTTATGCTTCATTAAATAGATATACCCATATCTACTCAAGTCGTCGGTGAAGGTTATGAAGTAGTCATAATTTCCTCGAGCGGTGATACTCATTGGTCCACACACATCGGTATGTATGAGTCCCAATAGTTCACTAGCTCGTGTTCCTTTACCGCTAAAAGGATTACAAGTCATCTTGCCAAGAACGCAATATTCGCATGTTCCATATGATTGATAATCAAATGGTGTAATCACATTAGTCGAAATTAATCTTTTGATGCGATTCTCGTTTATGTGACCTAATCGACAATGCCAAATGAACGATTCATTTGGATCACTTGATTTGAGTTTCTTTGATTGAATTTTGTAGATGTCATTAGTTGGATTCGAGGTTTCTAAAATGTAAATGCCATTAATGGAAGGAGCTTGGCCTATAACCAAGTCGTTCCTTGAAATAATACAATGATTGTTTTTAATGACAAAACAAAAACCGTCCATGTCTAACATGGCGATTGAAATAATGTTTTTAGAAAGTGTAGGCACATAAAAAACAATTATGTAAATACAACTCAAATCCATTAGGCAAAGCCAATACATAAGTTCCTTTGGATTCGGCCGCTACTCGAGCTCCATTTCTAAGGCGTAGATCCACATCTCCTTTTCTAAGCCTCTTCACGTCTCTTAGCCCCTGTAAATGATTACAAAGGTGAGAACCACAACCGGTACCCAGTACCCATGTCGTAGTGGAAGTATAATTTACATCAATAACATAAATTTCCTTAGGAATTTTACCTTTTGGAACGATGATTCATTCTCTTATATTTCGCAAATATATAGGACAATTCCTAAGCCAATGTCCCATGCCATAGCAATAATGACATTCATCTTCAACTTGCTTGAAGTTTTTCCCTTTCTTTCCCTTCTTCTTGAACCTTTTGCCCCTATAAGCAAGAGCTTGATTGCTTGAGCTCCCACTAGTTTCGGCATCTTTCTCTTCCAAAGATAAAGATCCTATAGATTTTATGAGGCGGTCTTCCTGAGACCGGCTCACAAGAGATCTTGTAGTAGTAGGTGGTCTAGAAGAAGTGATGAAGTTTAGGTTTCCATCCGAACCTATCTCAAAATGAAGTTCTCTAGTAGTGTCGAAATCATTGTTGAAGCAAACGTCGTCAAAAACATTGTGGCAAGACTCAATAGTTATCGATGTAGTAGCGTATGTTGGATTCATTGTAATGAACTACAAGTATGGAGGAAAAGGAAATACTAACATTTGTCTTTTTAATCATACTTGTAAATTAATTTAACAAGATATGAGCATTTATATAGTGACCTCTACCCAACTATAATAAATGATTCCAAGATCCAAATTCATATTAACTTGGGCACGCTTTGGCGATACAACCCACATCAATATAACTCGGTGGATTAACTCTTTAATCGATTCTACTTTTAGAACTCTTGGTCGATAAAATTACATTAATATTTATCTTTAGCCCAAAACACATCCGGCTATGGTCGAGAATACTTTTGTTGAGTTTAAACCAAATTTCGAATAAATGTGTCCATGATCCAATCCACATCAACTTGGGCACGCTTTGGCGATACAACTCTCATCAACATGAATTCGGTGGATAGACATTTATCACCCACTTCCCCTACGTAACAAGGTTTGTACCCCGGTTTGGCCGAGCGCACTCCCTCATGAAATAGGTTTTCATGGTTTCTAATTTTTGGTAAGGCTAAGTCTCAATTGTTTATTTAGCGAGAGGTCATGTCAATTTATTATCTATCACGTTTTAAGTGAACTAAAGCGGTGAACTACGATAATTGTAATTGACACGGTCGATAAACTCGATTTAAAATGCATGTTTAGTTATGGCGATTTAGCGATGCATGCAACATATAAATAAAATGCAAAGAATAAAATAAAATCCTAGTATGGCCTTCCTAAAATAGTAAATCTAATAAACTATTACAAATTCGGAACCCAACTCCTTTGGTCCCTTGAACTTCGGTCTTGGCACTCATCTCGAGGTAACACCGTCTTCATGGAAACTCCGGGAAATTACAAATAATAAATAAAATTACATAATTTTCTATTATACATTTGTAATAAAAATAAATCTATTAAATTACAAAACGGTGATACGAGATCACAATAATTACAACCGAATCGATATTCCCATACATTTCGGGTAATACCAATTAAAAACTAAGGCCATACTAAGTAAAATTACATAATTCAAAAAAAAAATTACATAAAATTAAAATATGAAAATCATAAATAAAATGCAGCATTATAATATGTATGAACATGCTTAATTTTATGCTAAATCGCCTTTTAAGAGCCAATATCGTATATTTATCGGTTTTTATGGATTTGCGTGATTATAACTTGTTAAAATCACAATAATTACATAAATTCATATTTATGTACAAGTTAATTACCCTAACCATCATAGGACTCAAAACTTAGTCTCCACCAATATTTTGACAATAATTAAACTTGATTTCTTAACATTGTTCATTATGGACCAAAAAATACAAAATTATGCTATAAACTTCAAATTAAATTCTAAAAATTTCAAATAATTTCAAAATTTAAAATTTAAACTCATGAACATTCTGGAAAAATACCATGATACTCATAATGTTCAAAACTTAGGTTAAAAATTTCGAAAAATTATCGAGAAAAACAATGTTGCGATTTTAACAAATATGACCATAAAAATATGAGAAAATTTATTTTCATCAACTTTTCACTTTTAGATCTGAAATATATGATAAAATGCAACATGTGACGTTTTTCTTTAGTCATGAAGTATGTTTTAGCATTATTACTAATTATAGTCACTATTTATGTGATTTTTCATCAAAAATTCATTAATCATGCAAAAAGACTTCACTATAGCCAAATATTTTACACACATCTTGTAAAATTGCATGTGACAACATACTAAATTTCCATGACCAGATTCGAAATATAACTCATATTAACCTATTTACCCATTTAAATACGATTTTAACTTATAAAATTCATATTTCGAGCAAAACAATTTATTTAACATGAAAATTTACAGGCCATCAGTAGATAATATATGTGAAAACATATCCAAAAACCACTGAAAAATTCGAAGTTTAGCTATTTTTCGTCCAAAAATGACATTTTTCTCATAAAAATCACATTTTAATGCCAATAATATGTAAAATGAACAATAAAATCCATAAATGAACCAAATATCCCAAATACATTTTAGGACCAAAAACTTTAACATGCAAAGTGATTTCGTGATATATCATAATAAACACAAAATTACAAGTTTTATTTGTTAATAAGATTAACTCGGAAAAACAATAAACCGATTTGCATGCAAACAACCTAAGGCTCATGATACCGCTTGTTAGAATTCATTAAACTCATAAGTTTAAATATTCATATATGAATTAATTTCTTTGGTCATAAAATAAATACAAGATCTTATGCATGCAAACAAAACAAGATTAGAGAAGAAATCGTCACTTCTTACATTTGTGTTTCGGATTTTGGGCACCAACAAGATCTCATTCTTGTTAGTTCTTGAGCTTTCCAACAATGGATGAACAAAGGTTCAAATTAGAACCTCTCCCAAAAGCTTATACCCAAGGAACACCCTTAATAACTAATATTATTATGAGCTAGTAATAATACTAATCTTACTTAAAATTAGGACACAAAATATTAATTTTGTTCTCTCTTATTTCGGTCAAGAGAGAAGAGTTTTGTGAGGTTTTTATTTCTCTAAAATGTTTCACAAATTGTAGAGAGAATAATATGATTTTCTTACACTAGAAAAATAGAATAGTAGTGAATGAATAATTAGAGGAATCCATTTGGTTCCTCATAGTGGAAAAACCGGTGGAGGGTGGTCTAAGGGGAGCCAATGCATGGTCTTGTTCTTCTCAAGGTGAGACTAGGCATGCAAGGCTAGTCATTAGGGTTAATCATCATGTTTCCATGTAAAATAAAACACAATATTAATCCTAACCCCTCCATAATTTCGGTACACTTAGGATAAAATGGGTAGTCCATTTTATTTTGTCATTTGTCAATTTTGTCACATGTTACATGTTACATGACATGTTACAATGCAATGTATTTTTAACATATTAAAAATCAACATATTAATAAAATATGTCACATACAAAATTAACTAGTAATTCTTAATTACATGTACCAAAATGGTTTATCAAATTATAAATTACAACAACTTGTATTTATAATAAATTATTCATTCTGTTTCAATTGTTTCGTAAACAATATTTTAATCTAAGTAATAAAACAATTCGATTACTTAGACCGTATTTAATTTAATCGAATTACAATAAGACACGTTAACTTTACTCACAAAATCATCCGTCAATTTTAAGCAGTTTAATTAACTCGTATCGGCATACGATTAATTAAATAATCAATTAAGAGTATTTCCCTATAGGTATGACCTAAGGGGATCAACAGATCACCACCGTCGCACGACAGTAATGGCAAACTCTAATCAGCCAATCATTACCGATATGTGTGGACCAGTTGACTGTAAAATATTATTTCCCACATGTATTCTTAAAATGAGATTTAAACATCTGATCATTATGATCGACAGTTGTGATCGCATTATTGTCGGAGGACACTTATTCCAACAAACTAAGGGCTTAAAAGACGATTAAGTCCCTAAAATGAAGATTAACGCCTTGCAAGTCCTCCATGGAGACGCTCGACCTACCCATGTTGGACGCCCATGCTGGAAAGGAATACGCCCGTCCTACTTGTGGGGCGCACGAGCCGAATCTTGGGACGCCCGTCTTGCTCTTCAGGACACTCGGGTCGTGCTAGCGATGCCCGTCTCATTGGTCATTTTGGCTTCTTCTTTAATTAGCTGCCTCAAGATCCGTGGGGATCATTGAGGAGCCTTGGGGGTCCTTCATCATTGCCCATTTATTTGTTCTATCTACTTAGGCCTTTAGTATTGGTCTCCTCTTTAATTCTTGGTCATTAGATGCAATCAATTTAGCTCCGTTTTGCTCCATACACGCAAGGCTAGTGCTCCTTCCCTACCAAGGGCACAAAACCTCATAGAATATGCAAATTAGGAAGCTTAAGATAGAAACGACCCTAATACATGGAAGAAAGCATAGGAACGAGGCTAGTTCAGGGACTAAATGTGTGCAAATATGAGTCACATCATATATCCCCAAACTGAACCTTTGCTTGTCCCGAGTAAAGAGGTGACTAAACTATGACCTTTATTAATACTACCAGCCAATGTGAGAAAATTAGCGGGTCTCACTCCACCCCTTCAACTCATAACAAGACACCTATGAGGTAAGATGCCTTCTTGCAAGGCAAGGTGGGGCTTGTCAAATGGCGATGCATCCTAACATTTAAGCACACAAAAACAAGTAAAGGATTCATCGACAAAAAGAATAGCCATTTTCCTCATCTAAGTGGCGGAAATCACCTATAAGGGAATCAATTCAAGGGCACACACTCCACTATAGATATTAGTTCTCCTAGTTACTAAGTCCAAGAGAATACAAACAAGTCACCTCCAAGTTGTGTTAAACTAGGCTACCTTTGTCCAGAATCGCTAAATGCTTTTGTCAAGAGCCAATTCCTTATGGTGTTAGAAGACACTGTAGGATCGCGGAATTCCCCCTCTTGCCTAGACAAGAAGAAGGGTCGTCCCATTTCCACCATGCAACAAGGATAGGATTCATAAAGGAATTTCAAAGTGTATGAGTGTCATTGATAGTAGTTTGCTTTTGGGTTTATTTTCCCCCCATTTTTGTATCATTTGACGATTAAGAAAATGCCATTTTTTTTTTATGTTTGGCATTTTCAGCTTTTGCATTTCTTTGAACATTTTTCAAAGTAACCCCATTTGTAGCAAGGGTACTTCTATTATAAGCATAGGTGATACCTGTCATCTAGTACCAAAAATAAATACCTAAGTCAACTAACAGAATCTAGTGGAAGTAGGGTCGATCTCCACAGGGAAGTTATTATATCTATCTGCTAGTCTAAGTTCGTCACGGTAACAAATGGGTGATTGAATTTGTTTTCTAAACTAAAAAGGATTAAGGGAAAGAGAAAAAGAGCAGTAAGAGTAGAGAGAAATAAAGTATGTGATCAGATAAAGAGAAGTATGCTAGGATGTCGGTTCACCATGGCAATTAATCAATCCAGTCATAATAGCTCAAACGGTATAATGTGAGAAGGGTATAGGAAAGGTCCTCTCGATCCACTTTCTGCCCAAAGATACAACTAACTTAACTCTCGCCCTCATTAGTGTAGTGTTACTGTTCATAACAGGTCTATTCATTCCAATCTCTCGATCTAGATCTGAATTTAACCGAATTAACTGGTTTAGAAGCGTGCACTCAACTAAATGATTACAATTAATATTATATTATCATAAAACAGTTCTCACAATTCAACCATCTAATCTATTCATAACTTCATTTATTCACTACCATGGCTCCCCTAATCCTAACATAAAGGGGTTTAGCTACTCATGCTTTTGATGTAATTAACAACAACAATGCATGAATAGCAAGAGACATAATAAAAGGATTAAAAGAGTGATATTGCATAAATTAATGACAACAATAAATTAAACAGAAATTAAGAACAAGAGATTAAGATGCAAAGAAAGATTAAATAGAATTAAAGGGGAAAGAATGATTAAAAAGTTCGAGATCCGGAGGTAAGAGCAAAACAACGCAGCGAAAAAGGAGAAGATTATCTAAGCCCTAATTAAGTTTCTGAGATTAGAGTAATTAAGAGAGTAAAACAGAATTGAAAGATTGTTTTTAACCTAATGACGTCTTCACCTTATATAGGGAAGATTTTTATTAACTAAACTAAGATATTAATTAAGTTACACGAAATAGAAATCCTGTGTAATATAGCAAACTTCTCGATCGAGGAATTTCATTCCACTCGATCGAGCAGATCTTCAGCCAAGTCCTTCGATCGAACAAAAAGCACATTCGATCGAGGACCTTCAAATCAGCCTATTTCGACAGAGTTCAGCAGGGACTCGATCGAACACTAGCAACCACCAAAACCACTCGATCGAACAAAGAAACCTTCGATCGAGTGCCCAGCTACTGAAACAGCTCGTGTTCTTCACTTGGTTAGTATCCAAAGACTCCTTCACGCTTCCCGACGCATAGCATTTCCACTTCAAATCTTCGATATCCATAAATGCATCCTAAGGGGACTGAATAAGGCACGATTTCACTACTTTTGGGTCCGATCCTATAATTAAGGCAAACCAAACCAAACTAGCCTATTCGGGGCATTTTACAATACAAAACTATGAGAATGACATGAAAATGCATGCAATAAGAGGCCAAAAAGGACTATATAAATTCCACGTATCAAATCTCCCCAAACCGAACCTTTACTCGTCCTCGAGTAAACTAAATGCAAACTAGTGGAACGGAAAAGAAAACTCAGAGCCAACTATAACTTGTCCACTCAAACCAGTTTAATGCAAACAAAACTGACACTTATAGCCACAACAGTCAAGTGCAAACGAGTTGTATGATGTCTATAAATAAGCTGAAATGTCGACCTTGCAAGACCTTTAAAAATGGACTCTCACGGGTCACTCTTCTCTCATGAAGCAAAGGGTAAGTATGTAAATGTAAGAGAAGAAGGGAAATAGTCACTCACCTAAACTACAACACACATAAACATGCTTGCAACTAAAATGATAGACAATTCTAAACGCCATACATACATTCCAACCAAACAAGGTCCGTCACAGCCGAGGGCTTACAAAATATGGGAAGTGAGGTAATGGGTAAGAAGGCGTAAAACGATTTGGGATATGTGGAGGTAAAGCGTCAAGCTAGCACCTAAACAATACCAATACAACAACATCCACTTCTTAACTAATTATAAAATTAATCACAAATGCCCTTCATTTGGCACAAAAACTCACTAACCAACACAATAACTCCTCAATAGATATAAATAGAACATAGGAGCGAAACCGTCAACAATCAAACCGACTCTTTTTTTTTTCTTTCACACGGTTTCTTCTTCTTTCACGTTTTTTTTTTCTTTTTTCTTTTCTCATTTTCTTGCTCACATTCTTTTTTTTCATTTTTCAACTCTTTTTTTAAATTTCTTTTTCAAACACATCCTCCTTTTCTCTTTTCTACCAACTCCAGGCAATAAAACATAAACCTAACTCGTATCAAAGTACCGAATACCGCGTTAACACACTAAACTAGCTTGACAGGCATGCTTAATTTGGGTGTAGTTAAGGGTAAAAAAGGCTAAGTTTGGCTAATAGTGGAGTTAAACGGGAAAAATGAAAGAAAGGGGAAAATTGTAAGCACCTCCTTGCATGTGACTCCAACCACAAACCCGAATGTATGCGAGCAAAAAGAAATTGAATTTGATAAAAGTGCAAATTAGTGAACATGTTATGCAAGGAGTATACTACTCTCAATTCCTACATGAACTGGTCATAAATGACACCAGTTATTAGGCTCTAAAACTTAGAAATTTTAAGTAGGCTGCCAAATTTATCAGGTCAAATCTATATGTTCAGCTGTATTTTCAACATTAACTCGTAAATTATGCAAATGAAAAGACTAATAAAATGACATTTTGATGCAAGGCTTAAGTGAAATGACAAATTATAGTGCAATATCATCATGCAAATCTACCGTTCCGACTAGACCTAAATGCAAAAATAAACGTGAAATATTTTTGAATTTTTTGATTTTTTTTTCATTATTTATTGAAATTGAAATACGATGCAAGCAGAAAATAAACGTGAATGCAAAACAAATGCAAATGCAGACTCAAAGGATGCAATACCCTCCCCAAACCAAAACGGACAACGCCCTCGTTGTCCTCCAGGATACACCAGCAGAATTTATATGGGGAACGGGAAAAAATACAACCAATAAATGAATAAATGAAATAAATAAATAAAAGGAGATGAAAAAAAAATAAAAGCAGAAATACTTACAATATATACGAACTCCCCCAAACCAGCCAGAAAACTGGGGAAGTGAGTAGACCAGCAGCTACTCGTCAGCATCCTCCTCCTCGTCAGCCACCGTAAAGGTGGGGTCACGCTCCTCCTCAGCTCTCCTCCTTTGGTCAGCGCTGACCCTCTCCTCCTCCTCATCTGTGTCCGCCTCACTCTCCGGCTGTGGGTAACCCTCCGCCGGGTACCGGTAGAAAGAAGGGTGTGGCCAGCCGTATGGAACGGGACGCCCTCTCATCATGTGGTACTCATATAGAGGGAACAAGGCAAGTGCCTGCTCCCGCTCTATACGAGCCACTCTACTGCACATCTCAAGAAGAAGAGCGTCATGACGCCCTTGGTCCATGACCTCGGGCGCCTCAAAGGGTGGAGGAGGAACAAAATTGGCCGGTAAGGCCGTCTGAGGGATAGAAGGAGTAGGAATGGGGGTCGGGATAGGCGTAGGCGTGGACGTGGACGTCTGCCTAGCCTGAGTCGGTGTGGACCCCTCTCCGGTCTCTCTGACAGCAGTGTCAGGTGTAAGGAGGTAAGAAGGTGGAGGTGGAGACAACCTACCCGACGCATTGGTCAAAGATGAAAGACGGGGTAGCTCGGGTGAAGGTAAGGTCACGGACGTGGAACCACAAAAATTACACGTCCGCTGGTCCTTGGCCAACCAAAACATGGCCAGCATAGCATTAATGTCAATGAATGCATCCCAATCAACATGTGTCAGGCCGCGGGGAAAGTCAGTGAAGAGCCTACGGGCAATGTGGGTCGCCAACCCACCACAAGAAATCGGGCCCTTCCTCTTTTGCCCGACAACGTTAAAATGTTGAGCTGTCAAGTAAGCAATGTTAAGAACAAAGGGGTCACCGCAGTCAATGTTTAGGTAACCCGCTATGATCGACATGTCAACGTTATTAACGTTGTTAGGCTCGTGGCATCCAAAGATCATCTCTCCTAGGAGACACAAGAAGTAACGGGCTGGGGCAAGATGGACGTGAGCCACCTTCCTCTGGTCAAAGGGAGTCTGCGCAAGAGTGGGTTAAAGTAAAGCCAGGAGCTTCCTAGGAGCATCCTTAGCACCATCACTAGTCAAACCTAACCTCCTCCCAAACTCAACTAAGGTCCAAGTGAAGGTCTGGTTAAACAGTCGAAATAAAATACAAGAACTCCCCGGGTCAGTCTTATAAGCAGCGGATGAGAAAGTGAAAGAGCTAAAAAATTCGAGGGTCACTTGTTCATATGTTAGCTCTCTCATCGAGGTCAAACCCGTCATCCCAGTCCCGTTTAATAACTCAGGCACGAGTTCTAAAATCCCCAATTTGTCTAATGAAGAACGACAACAAAAACGAGTAGAAGTAACGTCACAGCCCATCAAATGCATGAAATGAATACGGTGAAGCGGGTTAATGAAGCATACCTCAGAAAACTCGGGTAGAGAATCCAAGTAATCGTCAGCTGCGAACCTGGTGGCGGCACGTGCAGCGGGACTCGCACCCCTTCCCCATCCCAGTGAACCTGAGGCAGCGGCAGCAGCGAGCCCAAGAGCATTGACAGAGGGTGGTCTCAGTACCAAGGCAGAGGGTGTGCCAGAAACAGCGGGTGTCGACACAGCAGGGGTCGACATCGCTATAGGGACAGCGGCACTAGCAGTAGTAACGGCAGCTGTAACAGAGGCGGTGGTGATGGTGGTGGCAGCAGGGACCGCCGTCTCAGAGGTAGACGAAACAGTAGAACTAAAGGTGGCGGAAATAGTACTGCTATCCATCCTAACAATCAAAGTAAGTCCCTTAATCAGAAAACAACCAAACAACATCGAATTTTCCCCCAAATTTAAAATTTCGAAATCCTAAATTCGAAATTCAAACACAAAACGCAATTAAACAACAAAGAATAGGGGAAGGAATTTACTTGACTTGATTACCCAAAATAAATGCAATTAAAATCAACCAAAAGGCACAAAATCGATCGAAATGAGTTCGATTTTTCGAACCCTAATCCCTCAGAAAACCCGGTATTAACACGAAATTTCAATGGGGAAATAAGGGGCAATGGTCGAAATGATTGCAAGGTTTAATTTTGGATAATTAACTTGATAATTAAGGGAAGAAAAAGGAGGATTTGGGGATTAAAATAGGGGTTTATCGAAATAAGGGGAAGAGAAAGAAGTTGAAATGAAAATAGAATAGGGAATTAGAAACTCCCTCGCGTATTATCAGTTGCTGTCACTCGATCGAGTGATTTGAAACCACTCTATTCTGGTCGATCGAGAGCTTTGGAATTTGCTCGATCGAACACTTCTTCCTTCTCCTTGGATGCTACTCGATCGAGAACATTGAGTTGTTCGATCGAGTACTTTTGTTCTTCAATTCTTCTCGATCGAGTACAGGACAACTCGATCGAGGGCCCCTAAATTTGGACATTTCGATCGAGTACTGTGGTTCACTCGATCGAGGGATTTACCTGGGCAATCTACTCGATCGAGTACAAAAACTACTCGATCGAGGCCTTTTTCTTTGGCACGCATCCCAATGGTAGCATATCTTCCCAAAACCTGCATAAAAACACAGAAAATACTTCCCGAAAATACCAAATTCACAATACGCAGTCTTTATTCGGTTTTACGCTATTTAAAACTAACTACGCTAATGTCTAAAAAGCAATTAAAAGTGTCTAACAAAATAATCAAATTACAAAATGTTTTTACAATGGGACAGCTCCCCGTTTATCTTCCAAAACACTTCAATAGCCCACAGGAGGGCTTCTGATTGGAGGAGGTCCCTTCAGCATCACGGGCCGTCCTTCTTGATCTCCATGAACTTGAATTAACTGAAGAAGAATAGTTTGGGTCCACATACGCCTTCACTTTCTTCTTTTCCTTGTTCCAGCCTTTCTCCCTGGCATCTTCTTTGGCATCATTCCCATCAGTGAGCTTGACTTTCATTGTACCCTTATCGACAGGATCTCTAATTTCCACTCCGTTTATACCTGTAACAATAGAAACAACAGAATGGTCCTCCATATTGCTCTCAATATGTGGCAGAGGTGTTAGAATCGCAGCACATGACTTGATATCGATTGGAGAATCCGTGTCAGGGTTAGTAGAGGGTATTGCATTACAGGGACGGACTTGCATAGGAGCCCTGCGAACGCTAGACTGATGAAAAGTTAACTCTTCATCGCCTACCTGAAAGGTTAGAGTCTTTCCCCCGACATCTATTACTGCGCTAGCGGTAAATAGAAATGGTCGTCCTTATATAATAGGAGTGTAAGAGTCTTCGGGGATGTCCAAGACTACAAAGTCAACGGGAATACAGAATTTCCCGATCTTTACAGCTATGTCCTCTAAGACACCTAGGGGCCGTGATAAAGTACGGTCGGCCATTTGCATAGTCATGTTAGTACAACGAAATTTTGTCAAACTGAGTCTCTTAGAGAGAGACAACGGTTGGACGCTCACACTAGCTCCCAGATCACATAACGCATTATCAATTAAATGGGTCCCTATATGGCATGGAATATAAAAGCTACCCGGGTCAGACAATTTAGGTGGAGTCTTATTTTAAATTAGGACAGTGCCCACTTCAGTCAAAGCCACCATTTGATGATCATTAATGTGCCTCTTACGAGTTAAAATATCTTTCATAAATTTCATATAAGAGGGTACCTGGGTTAGCAATTCGGCGAAAGGAACGTTAACGTGAAGGCTCTTTAAAATATCAGCAAATTTACCGAACTGTTGTTCAGCCTTCCTATTCTGCAATCGCCTCGGGAATGGGACCGTGATGGGAATAGCTAGTCCTTCATTTCTTTTTGCCAACGAATTCTCATAATCATCATCAGTTTTATTCGATCGACCACCATTTCCCTTCGATCGAGTACAATTCTCAGCAACTTCACTCGATCGAACACTCTCAGTCACTCGATCGAAATCTCCTTTTTCAACAGTACTCAATCGAACATCATTACCATTCGATCGAGTAACTTCCACAGCATTTTCCCTCGATCGACCACCTGAGATCAGTCGATCGAGGACTTTCCTCGGATTCACCAAATTTTATTCAGAGGACGACTGTTCACGTACAACAACATCTATTCCCGGGTCTGATTTATCACCTTCAGTCGGCATTTTGGGTCCCTCATAAGAAAGACCGCTTCTCAGATTAATTAAATTTACCGTCTCATGATGTTTCTTATCAGGTTGGGACGGTAAATGACCCGGCTGCCTCGAAGCTTGATTGGTGGCTAGTTGAGCTATTTTTGATTCAAGTGACTTAATTGATGCATCGTTTTGTTGGTCACTTTTCTGCAATTGAATAGTCAACGACTGTATCATTGACTTCAACTCAGCCACATCACTTATACCACTAGAAGAAGCACCTTGTTGTGGCGGTGGGCAAGATGGAGGCTTTTGAAAGACTTGTTGAGCTTTATGAGGTGGCAGGTAAGGTTGTTGCTGCTGCGGTGGAGGTGTAGGATTCAACACATTTTGACTTGTCCATCTCAAGTTAGGATGGACACCATTTTGATTATTGTAGTAGGAGCCTCCTTGCCTAGATTGTTGTAAGGCAAAAACCTGCTCCTTCTCAGCTAGACAGTCTACCGCAGTGTGACCATCATTACTACCACATCTCTCACATGAAACGGTCTCTTGTCTAGTCAACAAGTGGACCGTCTGTTGATCCCCAGCAGCCTGCAACTCAAATTTATCAAACCTGGCATTCATGGCTTCCAGCTGGGCCACAAGTGCACTATCAACAGAAGAAACCGTTCTAATTCCTCCTCTTGGGTTCCCATATTCAGCACAATGGGTAGCCATCTCCTCAATGATTCCCCAACCCTTATCATCATCATAATTCTTTTTGAACCGACCATTTGATTCACCATCCAAAATAGCACGGTGGTCGTCATACAACCCATTATAGAATTTGTTGCACAAAAACCACTGATCGAAACTATGATGAGGGATGGACCGCACCAGTTTCTTGAACCGACCCCACGCCTCGTACAAGTTTTCATCCGGTGTTTGCTTGAAACTTGTAATATTTCCTCTCAATTGATTAGTTCTTTGCGGAGGAAAGTACCTTTTGTAAAAGGCTAGGGCCAGGGTCTCCCAGTTGGTAATCCCAGCTGCAGTTCTATCGAGATCAGTGAGCCACTCTCGGGCTCCATTAGTCGGAGAGAAAGGAAACATGACTTCCTTAATCTTGTCCTGCGTCACTCCCTTAGTAGCGGGAATGGTAGAACAGTAATCGGTGAAGACTTCCATGTGCTTTCGCGGATCCTCACCAGCTACTCCACGATACAGGTTCCTCTCAACTAAGTTGATATAAGATGGCCTAATATCAAATGTATTGCCATCCTCTGTTGTAAGGTTGAAACCTTTAGGAATGGAAGCAGTTGTAGGCTCAGAATGACTCGCGATGTTAGGCATCTTCACAGAATTGGCTGCAGAAATAAAAGTATCTTCTTCAAAAGACTGGTCTTCTGCAAATAAAAAGTGTTCAAGATCAGGTTCAAAAGTACTCAAGGCTTCCTTTTTACGATTCTTTCTCAGCAAGCTTTGTCTATAGCGAAAACTCTGCTCCTGTTCAGGATCAGCTGGCACTAATTCTGACCTGTTAGACCTGGGCATAAACAAAACTAGAGAAAATAAATAAGAACTGTCTCAAGGAATTAAAGAATTCCCTGAGACGAAGACAAACGAAAATAAACAGATAAATAGGCTAATTGCTTCCCCGGCAACGGCGCCAAAATTTGATACCTGTCGTCTAGTACCAAAAATAAATACCTAAGTCAACTAACAGAAGCTAGTGGAAGTAGGGTCGGTCTCCACAGGGAAGCTATTATATCTATCTACTAGTCTAAGTTCGTCACAGTAACAAATGGGTGATTGAATTTGTTTTCTAAACTAAAAAGGATTAAGGGAAAGAGAAAAAAAGCAGTAAGAGTAGAGAGAAATAAAGTATGTGATTAGATAAAGAGAAGTATGCTAGGATGTCGGTTCACCATGGTAATTAATCAATTCAGTCATAAATAGCTCAGACGGTCTAATGTGAGAAGGGTATAGGAAAGGTCCTCTCGATCCACTTTCTGCCCTAAGATACAAGTAACTTAACTCTCGCCCTCATTAGTGTAGTGTTACTGATCATAACAGGTCTATTCAGTCCAATCTCTCGATCTAGGTTTGAACTTAACCGAATTAACTGGTTTAGAAGCGTGCACTCAACTAAACGATTACAATTATATTGTCATAAAACAGTTCTCACAATTCAACCATCTAATCTATTCATAACTTCATTTATTCACTACTATGGCTCCCCTAATCCTAACATAAAGGGGTTTAGCTACTCATGCTTTTGATGTAATTAACAACAACAATGGATGAAATAGCAAGAGACATAATAAAAGGATTAAAAGAGTGATATTGCATAAATTAATGACAACAATAAATTAAACAGAAATTAAGAACAAGAGATTAAGATGCAAAGAAAGATTAAATAGAATTAAAGGGGAAAGGATGATTACAAAGTTCGAAATCCGGAGGTAAGAGCAAAACAACGCAGCGAAAAAGGAGAAGATTATCTAAGCCCTAATTAAGTTTCTGAGATTAGAGTAATTAAGAGAGTAAAACAGAATTGAAAAATTGTTTTTAACCTAATGACGTCATCACCTTATATAGGGAAGATTTTTATTAACTAAACTAAGATATTAATTAAGTTACACGAAATAGAAATCCTGTGTAATATAGCAAACTTCTCGATCGAGGAATTTCATTCCACTCGATCGAGCAGATCTTCAGCCAAGTCCTTCGATCGAACAAAAAGCACATTCGATCGAGGACCTTCTAATCAGCCAATTTCGACCGAGTTCAGAAGGGATTCGATCGAACACTAGCAACCACCAAAACCACTCGATCGAACAAAGAAGCCTTCGATCGAGTGCCCAGCTACTGAAACAACTCGTGTTCTTCACTTGGTTAGCATCCAAAGACTCCTTTACGCTTTCCGAGGCATAGCATTTCCACTTTAAACCTTATATCTCCATAAATGCATGCTAAGGGGACTGAATAAGGCACGATTTCACTACTTTCGGGTCCGATCCTGCAAATAAGGCAAACCAAACCAAAGTAGCCTATTCGGGGCATTTTGCAATACAAAACTATGAGAATGACATGAAAATGCGTTCAATAAGAGGCCAAAAAGGACTATATAAATTGCACTTCTCAATAGGAGTCTATTTTTGCTCCTCATTTCGTTGATGCAATTGCAAACATTTGACATTTGATAACTTGAACTCAATTTGACATTTTTGTGCCCGTTCCCTTTTTATTGACACAACATGATGATAGAAGTGTAAGGATGATTGCATGGCATCAAAGGTCATCTTGAAATAAACAGTAGCCAAGGATTCATCACACCACAAGGCACTCTTGACTAGGCCTTAGCCCATGGGTAAAAGGATATTAGTATGACACATCCTAGGGTATCTTGAGAGCATTCTAGTAAACAAAGTCTCAAGGAGAAAAATTATCTACTAGGGCCTTATATACACTTGTCAAGCTTTCCCAAATAGGTATTTTCACAAAACATTTCTACCATGCAAACTACATGCCATGATGCAACTAACATATATAAAACTCTAATGCATATGCTTCTATCAACTAAGATGTCATATAAACTAGATGCAAACTCTTAACACATAGGTTTGTACCGCATCAATCAAAATATAGCCACATTGTCATTAACATATTGAAGGAGAAAGGAGGTTTGGAAAGATCGTACCATGCGGTCATCTATTTCCCTCATGCTTCGAATGTGGCATAATCGACCCAATGTGATAAGAGTGACAAACAAACAAACAAATATATACAATTCTACACCACAAAGGGAAGAACATGTTTTTGAAATTTTAAAATTTTTCAAATTTTTATCAATTTTTTGAAATAAAGTTAGATGTTAGATTGTTAGAATTTCCCATCCCCAAACTTTGTATGGACATTATCCTCAATGGACAAAACAATAGGAAAATATGCAAATGCAATGATATGAAATGCATGTATCTACACTAAATGCATACTACATGGAATATATTACAAAATGATGCAAGCTAAACTATTCTAAATGATGCATGCTTTCTATTGTTCAGAGATCTAATTTAGATTAACTCGGGATGCTTGTGATCAAACTTCCCCAAACCGGTTGAAGTTATGGAGGGAGTTTGGCTACAAGGCCATGCATGCTATGCTATGCAAATTGTCGTTTTGGATTTTTCTAGTGGGAGCAAAAATTGTCATCACCTTGATGTGGCTAAGATTGGAAAAGTCCTTTGGTGTTGCTAGGACACTCACTAGGCAAAAGCCAAAACAACATTGATTATTCAAGCTAAATTAAAATGCAAACAAATTTTTGACAATGAAATGAGAGGGGACGAAAGAACTCACATAAGTCATGGTGGGTGCCTCTTTCCCTCTCCACCAAGCCAAAGAACTCTTCACTTATCATCATCATATCCTCCAAGCTCATCACTCCAATTCCCTCTAGACCCATCACTTTCATAGAAGTCCATAAATTCATCCACGTCGCTATTCACCTCCACGGTGTCGCCATCACTCTCCCTTCCCTCACCTTTTCCACTTGCTCCGCCATTCCCATGGGCCGAATTTGGGAAAAGTATGTCAACTTGAGCCCAAGAGGGAAGCACTTCTTCTTCATTAATGCGCCCTTGGCGGGCCATTTGATGGAAACTAGGATATAGAGCATAGTAGGCATCCACCCTATCATCATATTGTTGTCGATGCATAGCTTGAAGTAGACCCGTAGCAAAGTCATCTTTAGGGAGAATGAACGGGTTAGGGTGGTTGTAGGGTTGGTAAGGGAAGGGGTATGGAGGAATAATGATCTTTTCCCCTTCATTCTTTTGCTCATGCTCTTATTGTTGTTGAGTAGGGAGTGGGGCTTGGTTCTCTTGCCTTGTGTTTCCGGACACTAGGTAGGACGGTAATTGGTCGGACTCACTTGGAGCTTAGATTTCGGTTACTTGTCGTTAGGAGCACCTAAACCAAAACAATATTTATAACTGCACAAACAACTCTACTATTAGTAAAGAGGCAAGTAAAGGTCGAATCCCAAGGGACGGGTGTTGATGTAGGATTTTCGATTGCAAGTAGCGGTGTCTAGGGGTGTCACAATTTGGGTTGAGATAAGAAGATCACTAAACTAAATAGCAATAAAAGTAAACAAGCAAGATGATTAGAATGAGATGTAAACAATTGATTAAAAGCACTAGGGTGTCATGGGGTCATAGGGGATTCATGGGAATTGATCATACAAACATATTCTCAAATTATAAGCAAGCAATTATTGTTGTGATGGATCGAGTTGGTTTATATCTTACAATCCTAGGAAGGTTTGGGTCCCGGAGCCGAATCGATTAGATTGTAAAATACCTACAAGTCGACTTAATCCTCCCTACTCAACTATATACATGGTCTAATGACACTCGAGTTGGTTTATGTCTTACAAGTCTCATTGAAAAGGTAAGTGATGGGTAAAAAATGCAAGGATTCATAGGCTCACATTTCATCAAACATAACATGTGCATAAGTTGAGATCACAACAAGCAAGCAAATAAATTATGAAAGCATATTAAATTAAGCATAAATCATCCCCCATGTTGGTTTCCCCTAATTACCCATTAACCCTAGTTAAGGAAACTACTCACTCATTATCAAGTTTAACATGTTAACAAGGTTGTCAATCATATTAACAAAGCAAAACATGATGAATAAATGAAGATGATTAACAATAATTAAAAAGGGATTAAGAGAGTTATACCTAATGATGATTCCAAAATAATAATGCAAAGAATAATAGAATTACTTGATGATTGATGGAAGGTTGTCAATCTCCCAATAAAGCCAAATAATCTTCAATTACCCAAAATAAAAGATGAACAAAAGAGAAATTAAGGAAATGAGATTTGTATTAAGACTTGATTAGAAGTTGATTACAAGATTAATGAGAGATTAGAATGATATAAACTACACTAGAGATTGATAAGAAGAATATGATTAATCTAATTAGACTAATGGGGTATTTATAGTGGGGATTAGGTACACAAATTAGGGTTTACTAAGGGCTTAAATGACGATTAAGTCCTTGAGGAATCGCTCCTCTCAGAAAAGATGCGAGTCTCCTTTTAGCCGGTCTTTCAAAAATATGCGCATCTTTCATGGAGCAAGAAGAGGACGTGTGGAGCTGTAACACAATCCGAGCATCCGAGGGTCGGGACGAGCGGATTCTCAGGTGGCTGGACGAGCGGCCTTCAAGGTTGGACGAGCGTCCTGGGAGGCTTCTGGACGGGCGTCCTGCCTGGTTGGACGAGCGGATTCTCAGGTGGCTGGACGAGCGGCCTTCAAGGTTGGACGAGCGGCCTTCAAGGTTGGACGAGCGTCCTGGGAGGCTTCTGGACGGGCGTCCCTATGGTAAAGACGCTCGGATTCTGGCAGTCTTGGACGGGCGTCCTGCCTGGTTGGACGAGCGGATCTCGTCCCAGCCTTCCTTTTCTTCTTTTCTTCTTCTCTTCTTCCAATAATCCTCCGGGATTTTGTCAGGGATGCAAGGATTTCTTCATCATTGCCCATCTACTATAATATGTAGAAAGGCCTTCTAGTCTTGTCTTCTCTTTGATGCTTGGTCATTAAATTCGATCAATTTAGCTCTATTTTGCCATGAAAATGCAAGGTTTGCACTCCTCTCCTACCAAGGAAATAAAACCTCAAATAATATGCAAAACAAAGAACTAAAGATAGTAAATGACCCAAATATGCACTAAAAAGCATAGGAACGAGGCTAATTCGGGGACTAAATATGCTCAAATATTGATCACATCAGTAATCGGGAAAGATCGAGGACCCCTCCTTGGTGAAATTCTTGTCAAACCTTCCATTGGAAGGGTTAGGGGGGCGCTTCCCTTTGTCAACCATTTGATTTTCCTTTCATATCCTTCATAGGCTATCCAATGATGTTGTTGGAAAAGAAGCCTTTCATTGGGCCTAGTGTTGCCCGGAAGATGCACATAAGAGTTATCATTGTTGAAGTTTGGGTTAAACAACTTTGCAATTCTTGTTATTAAGCCTCCATTCACAATATGCTTCATCCCATTGTCACATCCGTTTCGAAAACGTGCCCATCTTTCAAGTAATACCAAAGGAGCATTGAAATGGTAGCCACTTTTACCTTGAATATACAAGTATGATTCCATGAAGGTAAAATCAAGCTCATTAACAATGGCTGGGTCACGTCGAGCAAGTAGGGTGCTCGTGATAAAATGGTAAGTGAATCGAATAATGGGTTTTAGATGTAGGAGGCCGAACAATCTTTAATTTTTGTCATATCACAGCCCGTTAGGGCTGTCCAAAGAGGTTCCACACTATAGTTTCTAGGCTTGGATGATCGAGAGGTTGATATATCTAAGCCCAAAATATCCGCAAACTCAACTAATTTCATCATTCTTGTGACATTTTCCAACCGGAATTCTATGCATATGGTGTTGTTAAGGGTGGAGATCTTTAAGAAGCTTAGGAATTCAAGCACAAGTGATTTATATGTAAGCTCACGCATATAAAACATGGTAGAGAGTCCAAACAAGTCGAACAATGCTTCGGTTTGATGATATATCCCTAGCTTTCTTAATGTATCATGACAAACGAACTTAGTTGGAAGGATGTTCTTGCCCAATAGTCGGTGGAAGACGACTCTCTGTGCATCATTAACAAATTCGATGTGGGGGAACCGATCAAGTCTTGAAAGACCAATAATTTCTTCATTTTCCCTCCTTCTTTTATTGAGATGTGATGTACAAGAACTCTCAGTTACCCTTGTTCTCCTTTGTTCCTTTGTCATGAACCTTCTTTGTGTTTTCATTTTGATTTGAGTTACAGAACTTTGATTGTGATTGTGTGAGAGTGAAATCAAACCTTCTAAATTAGATCTCTTTGCTTTGTGAAAAACCCTAGATTTGGGTGAACTAAAGTTTAGAGAGGTTTATTTGTTTGTTTGGAGATGAGGTGGGGTGGGGTGATTTTGTGTTTTTGTGAGGGAGATTTGGGTTTACTAAAAGAGAGAAGTTGATGTGTCTTAATATGTGTGGTAGAAATTAGGAAAAGAAAGGAGGGTTTGTAGTAAATAGAAGAGCGGCACGGGAGGTAGATGCGCGGTTCGGTGAGGGAGTCGGGCGTCCTTTGCTTCAGGAAATTTTATAGAATCAAAGGGGGACGCATCCAAAGACACCTTCACGCTTCCCGAGGCATAGCATTTCAACTTCAAATCTCCTATCTCCATAAATGCATGCTAAGGGGACTGAATAAGGCACGATTTCACTACTTTCGGGTCCGATCCTGCAATTAAGGCAAACCAAAGCAAAGTAGCCTATTCGGGGCATTTTGCAATACAAAACTATGAGAATGACATAAAAATGCGTGCAATAAGAGGCCAAAAAGGACTATATAAATTGGACATCTCAATAGGAGTCTATTTTTGCTCCTCATTTCATTGATGCAATTGCAAACATTTGACACTTGATAACTTGAACTCAATTTGACATTTTTGTGCCCATTCCCTTTTTATTGACACAACATGATGATAGAAGTGTAAGGATGATTGCATGGCATCAAGGGTCACCTTGGAATAAACAGTAGCCAAGGAGTTCTGATGTGACTCATAATTACGCACATTTAGTCCCCTAATTAAGCCTATTTTGCATACTATTATAACATTCCATAGCCATTTTATCCGTCAAATGCTTTCTATTTTGCTTTCCTAGTGCATTTCGTATGTTTTGTAGGAAGGAAGATAATTAGGCGGAAATTCCCGCCTCCCGTGCATATTCGGAAGCTTTTTGATGATATTGGATGGACTAGTATGAAGAGGAGGCAAGAATGATGACCAAGGATGTAGGAATAAAGAGTATATAGAAAGATCATAGGCTTAAAAGCAAGGATGACGAGAAGGAAGACATTGCAAGAAGAAATTGCTCGAAACCCAAACCAAGAGTTTCTCCTTTGGCTCTAAAATTATGCTAGATGAAACGGCGTCGAAAAATCAAGTAGGCTTTTGAATCACTCCAATAGGAGTCCGGATGAGGAAATGACGTCCGTTTTACAATCCGAGCTCAAATAGACAAGCTGTCCGCCAAGACGCTCGTCCCGAGACCACTCCGCTCGTCCCAAGATGCAGTGCCATTTTCAGAATAGTCTGCTCGTGGATATGCGCATCCCGAGCTCAGGATGAGCATCTCAGTCGTAGGATATGCGCATCTCCTTGGAGAGGAGCACTTCCTCAACTCAACACTTAGCATTGTTATTTACTAATCTACCCTTGCTTAACCTAATGATGTACCACTATATATACACCATTTGTAATAATCAAACCATGAAGCTTTCTTAGATTAAATCAACTTTCCTTAGATTAGATTAGAAGTAGATTAGAATAGATTATCCTTTAATCTTTCCACAAAATTACACATTAATCTTTCCTTAATTATTGTTCAAGTTTATCATTGAGTAATTCAAGTTTATTATTGGGTAATTAGAAGATCATTTGGGTTTATTGGGAGATTGACAACCTTCCATCAATCATCAAGTACTACTTCTATTATTCTTTGCATTATTATTTTGGAATCTCCATAGGTACAATTCTCTTAATCCTTGTTTTAATTATTGTTAATCTTTCTTACTTGTTCATCATGTTTTGCCTTGTTAATATGATTGACAACCTTGTTAGCATGTTAAACTTGATAATGAGTGAGTAGTCTCTTAGCTAGGATTAATGGGTAATTAGGGGAAACCAACATGGCGATTGATTCATGCTTAATCTAATATGTTCACATAATTAATTTGCTTGCTAGTTGTGATTTCAACTTATGCACATGTTATGTTTGATGAAATGCGAGCCTATGAATCCTTGCATTTTTTACCCATCACTTACCTTTTCAATGAGACTTGTACGACATAAACCAACTCGAGTCTCATTAGACCATGCATATAGTTGAATAGGAAGGACTAAGTCGACTTGTAGGTGTTGTACAATCTAATCGATTCGGCTCCGGGACCCAAACCTTCTTAGGGATTGTAAGATATACACTAACTCGATCCCATCACAACAATAATTGCTTGCTTATAATTGAGAACATGTTTGTATGATCAACTCCCATGATTTCCTTATGAACCCATGATATCCTAGCATTTTTAGTCATTTGTTTACATCCTTCCTTTAATTGCTTGTTTTACTCCATTGCTTTCATTAGACTAGAATCTTCAACCCATTACAATTGTGACAACCCCTAGCACAACCATAATTAGATTGAACAATTTGTGTACCCACCATCCCATGGATCGACCTCGACTTAACCACTAACTAGTTGTTTTGTTAAGAATATAAATGTGTTTGATTGAGAGCCCTAACGACACTCTCATCAAAATGGCGCCGTTGCCGGGGACGGTGTTGTGTATTTGAATTGTTCTTTTGTCTCGTTTTAGTTGTGCTTCTTTTCTTGAGTTTTATTATACTTGTTTTATTTCATTTGATTAACATGTCTACATTCACCTTTTGGCAATATGAAAATGAGCCTTTTGATAAGTATATTACAGGGTTTGAAGATTATATGGCTCATGCTTGGCATCATGGTTTTACTCTTTCAAATTATGAAGCATATTGTGTTGTTTATAATGGCATGAACCTTGAAACCCGCAACTTGGCATTTCACATGAGTGGTGGTAGGATATGTGAGATGAGTTGTAAGGAATTTTGGGAATTTGTTAAGTTCATGACCATCCAATGTCTCAAGCAAACTATACATGACATATTTGAAAGTGCCAAGGAAGATATGGAAGCGATAAAAACCACATTTCAAAAATTCATTGAGCAAAAATATGATGAAAATGAGATTTGTGAGAATGAGAAACCTTCCTATAACCTTGAGCCAACCAACTATGTTCGCAAATTTTCCCCTCCTTGGGATGATGGTGTGATAGATGAAGAGAGTGATGATGAGGAGGAGTACATTCTTAATTTTGAAACCAATGCTTGGATACCGTCACCTTACTCTTCTTGTGTACCAATGAACCCAACTTCCATGGAATTTGATGTTAATGAGCAAAATGAGAGTGATATAGATGTCAGCTTGAGTGAAAACTCACCCTTTGAGGATGACATACTAGAGGGAGACAATTGAGTTGAACTTGGTGAGCCTTGTTATGACAACCCCTTTGATAATGTTCCTTGTTGGGATGAGGAATATGAGGACATTTGGGAACCCCAAATAGACACCCTTAAAATCACAGTAGATGATAATGAGAGTACTTGCATTGAATGTGGTGATTTTGACTATTTGGAGGAAGAGTTGAGTGAATTGCCAACCAACTACCCATTTCATGTTCCTACCATCCATCACATCTCTTATGATTTTTGTCATAACATTCTTCATATGCTTGTTCGGTCTTTTACTTGGGCATTTTTCAATTGTATAATCTTGTGTTGCTATGCATGCCTATTTATATCTCACTCCCAAGAATTTGACCGACTTCTACGTGCTTTGAGTGCTAGTGATAATTTTCTATGAAATTGTCAATTGAAAATCTTTGGTTTGATGAAGTTCCTCAATAACCATTACTTTGTATATATGCATTTAGTGTAATTTTGCATTCATTCATTTAATAAATTGCATGAGAGATGAAAGTGAGGGATCTGATATTTTAATTGAGCTTTTTGAAGGAAATTAATGAAATTGAGAAGATGGAAAATGTAAAGAAATGAAGAAAATGGAGAATTTGGGCTTGTGAGCAACTTTGTTATCATTAAAAAGGTGTTGGGTCGAAATTTCTCGAAATATGCTCATCCCGAGTCCAATCCGCGTGGATTGAAAGACAAGAAAAAATAAAAGCTCCCTGCCTGAGAATCCGAGCGGATTATGAAGAAACCGAGCGTCCCCGGAAGGAATCCGCTCGAGCTGAGCTTGATCCACGCGTCCTGGTACGGGTTGGCAAATTCAGGATGCATTGTGTGAGAATCCGAGCGTCCCGTGTTGAATCCGAGTGTCCGTGCATCAACTCGAGCGGATCAGACTTGATCCGAGCGGATTAATGCTAAAATCTCACCTTTTCTCATTTGGCTCATGACATGGCTATGTACGCATCCTATCTACCATCTTCATCTCCTACAAGGATTGTAAGAACCCTTTCTTTCTTTATCTCTCAAAGTATACTTGCATTTATTAAGTTACCTCATGATTAAACCCCTTTCTTCCTACATTAGCAATAGTGTTTAAAATCGGTTTAGGGAGGTTAAACCATGAAGCGACATACATATATCATATAGTTTAGGCTTGCATTTGTATTATATTTCATATTACATTTACATTAGTTAGTTCATTTAGTATAGTTTGCATTGTAATATATCTCACATGTCTCATATAGTTACTTGCATTCATACATAGTCACTAATGACCCAACCTCATTTCTCCTACATTAGAAATAGTGCTTAAATCGGTTTGGGGAGGTTTGATCATAGGTGACCTAAGCATTTACATAGACAACATGCATCATATAATATAGTTTAGATTGCATTTAGTTAGAGCGAGCATTCATTCATATCATATCATTGCATTTGTACTTCAATTTCCATAAAATCAAAAAATCCAAAAACATGTTTTTCTTTTTCATTCCTACTCCTACATGTACATTGAGGACAATGTCCAAAATAAAATGGGGGATGGGAATTTATCTTCCAAAATGCATAAAAATTGAAATTTTTTGAAAAATACAAAAACATGTCTTTTTGTTTCATAAACATAAAACCCATAAAAATTTGGAAAATTGAAAAACCAAAAACATGTTCATTCCTTTTTAGTATAGAATTGTATATATTGTATATACTTGTTTGTTTGTCCTTTTTCACATTGATCGACTACGCCACATCCGAGACATGAGGCTTATGAAGACCGCGTGGTATGATCTTTCCAATCTCCTTTTTCCTCTCTATGTTAATGACTATGTGGCTTTATTTTGATTGATGCGGTATACACCAATGTGATTTTAGGAGTTGCACTTAGCTTATATGGCATAATAGTTGGTAGAAGCATATGCATTAGGTCGTATAAATGTTAGTTGCATCATGGCATATAGTTGCATTTTAGGAAAATTTTATGAAAACATCTATTTGGGAAGCTTGACAAGTGTATATAAGGCCCTTGTAGATACTTTTTCTTCTTAAGACTTTGCTCACTAGAATGCTTCTAAAACACCCTAGGATGTGTCATGCTAGTAACCTTTGACCCATGGATTAAGGCATAGTCAAGAGTACCTTGTGGTGTGATAACTCCTTGGCTACCGTTTATTCCAAGGTGACCCTTAAAACCATGCAACCATCATCTATATTCTACTACATTTTTGTCATCAAAGGGAATGGGCACAAAAATTGTTCAAAAATTTGAGTTCAAGAATTGAAATGAAAGTGAAAAAGTTTGCAAATTGCATCAAATGAAAAGAGGAGCAAAAATAGACTCCTAAAGCTTCAAAAATAAGCACCCTGCCTACAAATAGGGTGACTTTGAAAATGTTCAAAAGAAAATGCAAAGTTAAAAATTGTCAAGTGTTGAAAATGCCAAACATCAAAAGAAATGGCAAAGAAAGTGTTCTCAAAGTGTTAATGCCACAAGAAATTGGATGTAAACTCTTAACGCATACGTTTGTACCGCATCAATCAAAATATAGCCACATTGTCATTAACATATTGAAGGAGAAAGGAGGTTTGGAAAGATCATACCATGCGGTCTTCTATTTCCCTCATGCTTCGAATGTGGCGTAATCGACCCAATGTGATAAGAGTGACAAACAAACAAACAAATGTATACAATTCTACACCATAAAGGGAAGAACACGTTTTTGAAATTTTAAAATTTTTCAAATTTTTATCATTTTTTTGAAATAAGGTTAGATGTTAGATTGTTATAATTTCCCATCCCCAAACTTTGTATGGACATTGTCCTCAATGGACAAAACAATAGGAAAATATGCAAATGCAATGATATGAAATGCATGTATCTACACTAAATGCATACTACATGGAATATATTACAAAATGATGCATGCTTTCTATTGTTCGGAGATCTAATTTAGATTAACTCCGGATGCTTGTGATCAAACTTCCCCAAACCGGTTGAAGTTATGGAGGGAGTTTGGCTACAAGGCCATGCATGCTATGCTATGCAAATTGTCGTTTTGGATTTTTCTAGTGGGAGCAAAATTTGTCATCACCTTGATGTGGCTAAGATTGGAAAAGTCCTTTGGTGTTGCTAGGACACTCACTAGGCAAAAGCCAAAACAACAACGATTATTCAAGCTAAATTAAAATGCAAACAAATTTTTGACAATGAAACGAGAGGGGACGAAAGAACTCACATAAGCCATGGTGGGTGCCTCTTTCCCTCTCCACCAAGCCAAAGAACTCTTCACTTATCATCATCATCTCCTCCAAGTTCATCACTCCAATTCACTCTAGACCCATCACTTTCATAGAAGTCCATAAATTCATTCACGTCGCTATTCACCTCCAAGGTGTCGCCATCACTCTCCCTCCCCTCAACTTTTCCACTTGCTCCGCCATTCCCATAGGCCCAATTTTGGAAGAGTATGTCAACTTGAGCCCAAGAGGGAAGCACTCCTTCTTCATTAATGCGCCCTTGGCGGGCCATTTGATGGAAACTAGGATATAGAGCATAGTAGGTATCCACCCTATCATCATATTGTTGTCGATGCATAGCTTGAAGTAGACCCGTAGCAAAGTCATCTTTAGGGAGAATGAACGGGTTAGGGTGGTTGTAGGGTTGCTAAGGGAAGGGGTATGGAGGAATAGTGAACTTTTCCCCTTCATTCTTTTGCTCATGCTCTTATTGTTGTTGAGTAGGGAGTGGGGCTTGGTTCTCTTGTCTTGTGTTTTCGGACACTAGGTAGGACGGTAATTGGGAAAGACACTAGTAGAAAAAACACCTATTGCGTCTATCAATTTACGTCGGTTCTACTAAAACTGACGCAAAAAGCACTTAGTTTTGGCGGGAATCCATTTTCGCCCTATAGTCAAGCTTTTCGCGTCTGTTTTTAGACAGAACTGACGTATATAATACGTCGGTTTATTTAGAAACTGACGTATTTGATCAAATACATCAGTTGTCTAACATAACCGACTTATTTAGCATTGTGTTTTTACATCGGTTCTATTTTAAACCGATATAAATTATAATAATTAAAAAAAAAAAGCAAACTCTCGATACTTTGCTATTACGTATCAGATCATTTCCAATTATACTCAAAACCCTCATTCCCAAATTACATTCAAATAAAACCCTTATTCTTCCTCACATAACCAAACCCCACCACCACCACTGTGCTGCTCAGTCATCGCACCACCACCACCGGCCACCAAATCGGTCCTCCCGTGTCGTGCTTCTGACGTCGCCACCGTCGGGAATCATTTATTTATTGTCGTGCTTCTGCTGTCATCGCCGTCGTTCTGCCATCGCCACCCAGCTTCTTCACTTCCCTTTAACACCATCATCGTGCTACTGTTCGTCGGGTATCAAGTTTATAGCGTTGATAATTGTTCGATCGTCTGTATTAGGTATGCTTTGTCCGTCTTACATCTTTTTATTTTGTTGTTCATTGAGTTTAGCTATTATTGATTGTCTTCTGTATGTGGTAAAAACTAGCTATTATTATCTACATGCTTAAATAAATTGGAATTGTATTCTTAATTGACATCATCAGGCTGTTAGATCACCTGTTACAAAAAAATTCATGCCTGCCCAAATCCGTTACGTGGTGGCGTGTATATGTTTTTTCAGATTTAAATTTCTTTATTTATGTAATTTTTAAACTGTGAATTGAGAGGTACGTCTATACTGGTTAGGAAAGTAGTACTGGCTGCTTTAGTTGGGGTCAGTTATGGTATTTGGAGAAGGAGAAATATGAAATGTGGGTAGTAGGGAAAACAACTTATAAAGTGAAGAATCAAGGGTATTATTGTTGGAGTAAGTGTCCCCGACAATAATGCGATCACAATTGTTGATCATATTGATCACATATTTAAATCTCATACCAAGAATACGAAAGGGATGATACATTACATATATAGTCAACTGGTCCACACATATCGGTAATGATTGGCTGGCTAGAGTTTGACATTACTGTCGTGCGACGGTGGTGATCAGTTGATCCCTTGAGGTCACACCTAAAGGACGATTCCCTTAATTGAACAGGTTAATTAATTGTATGCCGATACAGATTAATTAATTCCTTAAAATTGAACAAATTATTATCATAAGAGAGAAAATGACATCTTATTATAATGTGATTAAATGAGATTTTATTTAGTAATTTAAGAAGTTATATTACTAAAATTAATCGGTGTTTGTGAAACACGCGAGATGAGAATGATAAGTCAGTTATAATTACAAGATGTTGTGAATTATACTAACTAGTAATTAAATGACCATTTTATGAGAAAGTAATTTTAAATTACTAGTCAATTTGTTAAATATGATTTATTTAATTTGTAAATGATATTTAATTTGTTAAATATGCATTTTAAATTAAAAAATGACATAAGACATGTCACATGTCACATGACATACAATTGTACAATTGACAAAAATAAAATGGACTCCATATTACACTATAGAAACCGAAAATTGGTGGGCTATATGAGAAGTTTTGTCTTTTTCCATTTGTCTTATTCATTTGTCCATAACACTTGATAGTGACATGACCATGGAAAAAGACTTACACATTTGTCTTGTGAAGACAAAAAGAAAAAGGAAAATGGTCTATAATGATGATATGCCAACCGGTTTTGATATAGAATAATAGAGAGTTTTTCCTCTAAAAATTTATCATTCTCTTATGTTCATAAAAACTACTTTCTCTCTCTTGTTCTTCATAAAAATTCATTTTTATGAATCTAATTTGTATAAATCAATTGCTAATAATACTAGTAGTAATATATGAGTATTAGTAATCAATTTTAAGGTAAACCACATTACAAATATCTAGTACATGTTAGTTTGTGGGATTAAAGGATAGTCTTGGGTGCTACTAATTGGAGGGCTTCTATTTTGAAGTCATGAATGTTCATCCATTATTGGAAAGCTCAAGAACTAACAAGAAGGAAATCTTGTTGGTGCCCATTTGACCGAAAATTAGATGGTGAGAAATTGATTTTCTTATCTCTTCTTATTTAGTTTGCATGCATAAGATTTGTAATTAATTTTATGACTAAATTAATTTGAAACATATATTAATATGTTAAATAATGAGATATAGATTTCTAACAAGCGGTATCGAGAGCACAAGGTTGTTTGCATGCAAATCGGTTATAGTTTTTCCGAGTTATATGATTAACATATAAAACTTATAAATTTGTGTTATTATGATATATCACGAAATAAATTATGCATGTTAAAGTTTCTGATCCTAAAATGTATTTAGGATATTTTGGTTAATTTATGGATTTTTTATTGTTCATTTTCTATAATATTGGCATTAAAATGTGATTTTTATGATAAAAATGTCATTTTTTGGACGAAAATTAGCTAAACTTCGAATTTTCCAGTGGTTTTTGGATATGTTTTCACATATATTATTTTTAGATGATCTAGAAATTTTCAGAATTTTTGAATTTTTTATGCTTGAAATATGGATTTTTCATGATAAAAATCGAATTTAAATGAAAAATAGGTTAATATGAGAAATATTTCGAATCTGGTCATAGAAATTTAGTATATTGTCACATGCAATTTTACAAGATGTGTGTAAAATAATAGGCTATAATGAAATCTTCATGCATGATTTATGAATTTTTGATGAAAAATAGCATAAATAGTGACTTAATTAGTGAATAATTGCTAAAACATACTTCATGACTAAGGAAAAACGTCACATGTTGCATTTTATTATCCTTTTCAGATCTAAAATTGAAAAGTTGATAAATATAATTTTTCTCATGTTTTTATGATTATAATTGATAAATCCGATAAACCGCAACATTGTTTTTTCCGTTAAATTTCGAAATTTTTAACCTAAGTTTTTGAACATTATGAGTGTCATGGTATTTTTCCAGAATGTTCATGAGTTTAAATTTCAAATTTTGATTTTATTTGAAATTTTTATGATTTATTTGGAGTTTATAGCATTTTATTATAATTTTGAGTCCATTAATGAACAATTTTAAGAAATATGAGTTAATTATAGTCAAATAGTTAGTGGAGACTAATTTTGAGTCCTAAGTTGGTTAGGGTAATTAACTTGTGCATAAATATGAATTTATGTAATTATTGTGATTATAAAACGTTAAATCACGCAAATCCGTAAAAACCGTTTAATATATGATATTGGCTCCTTAAAGGCGATTTAGCATAAAATTGGGCATGTTCGTACATATTATAATGCTGCATTTTATTTATGATTGTCATAATTTTATTTTATGTAATTTTGAATTATGTAATTTTTACTTAGTATGGCCTTAGTTTTTATTGGTATTACCCGAAATGTATGGGAATATCGATTCGGTTGTAATTTATTGTTATCTCGTATCACCGTTTTGTAATTTAATAGATTTATTTTATTTTAATTACAAATGTATAATAGGAAATTATGTAATTTGTTATGTAATTTAATTATTTCGGAGTTCCTTGAAGACGGTGTCACTCAAGAAGGCGATACATAAAGACGGTGTTACCTCGAGATGCGTGCTAAAACCGAAGTTCAAGGGACCAATGGAGTTGGTTTCCGAATATGTAATAGTTAATTAGATTTTCTATTTTAGGAAGGCCATACTAGGATTTATTTTTATGCTTTGCATTTTGTTTATATGTCGCATGCATCGCTAAATCGCCATAACTAAAACATGCATTGTCATTTTAATCGAGTTTATCGACCGTGTCAATTACAATTATCGTAGTTCACCGCTTTAGTTCACTTGAAACGTGATAGATAATAAATTGACATGACCTCTCGCTAAAATAAACAATTGAGACTTAGCCTTACAAAATAGTAGAAACCATGAAAACCTATTTCGTGAGGGAGTGCACTCGGCCACACCGGGGTACAAACCTTGTTACGTAGGGGAAGTGGGTGATAAATGTCTATCCACCGAATTCATATTGATAAGGGTTTCATCGGCCACACCGTGCCCAAGTTAATATGAATTTGGATCATGGACACATTTATTCGAAATTTGGATTGAACTCAACAAAAGTTTTTTTGATAAGGGTTTCATCGGCCACACCGTGCCCTTGTCGGATGTGTTTTGGGCTAAAGATAAATATTAAAGTAATTTTATCGACCAAGAGTTCTAAAAGTAGAATCGATTAAAGAGTTAATCCACCGAGTTATATTGATAAGGGTTTCATCGGCCACACCGTGCCCAAGTTAATATGAATTTGGATCTTGGAATCATTTATCATAGTTGGGTAGAGGTCACTATGTAAATGCTTTACTTGTTATTTACAAGTATTATTATAACGATGAATGTTTTGTTTTCATTATTCCGTTATCACATTGTTCTATTTCTTTACCACAATTCATATACGACATCATTTCGTTTTTTGGTTCAAATCTCCATTAAAACATCGTAACTAAGACAAATATGAATTTGCTTCTAAAACCTCAAATGTACCATTGCTAAGGATCTCTTGTAAAGAGTATAGATTAAAGTTATTCATTATCAAACAGGTTTTTGATTCTTGACTAACATATCTACTTACAATGAATTGTTTCTCATATGCTTAATTGAGAAACGTTACATCATTTTGGTAACTAGATTTGTTGGAAATCAAAATTGACCAAAATACTGCAACCACTTCAATGAAAGTTTTAAGACTAAACAAACGTATGAAGAGTAGTCTTCATGAAATTAAATTTTGCTTCTCTAAGCAAAGACTCATTGAAATGAGTGGGAGCATTCTCTTAAACCGTTAAGAAAGGGATGAGGTTCAAAGAAGTAAAATGGAATTGATACAAGGTAATGTTAAAAGTAAAGTTATTGAGAATGACGATACTAAACCTATCAATCCCAACCAATAAAGTTTCGATTGTCTTAAATGTTGGACACTAGAAAGGAAACTAACCCCAATTATTGAAGAATCAACAAGTTAGTAGTGGGACATCTAATGGGACCTTCTTCTTTAAATGTTTATTTGATTGACATAAATTTTGCTAGTACCATTTCGTCAATATTAGAAACCGATGGTGGTTTTCATCATTGTATGTGATACATAGAATGATCAGAATATGACGACTAGCAGCAATAATGTTGAGAGATAGAGTCATTGTATACTAAATCTAGTTTTTGGGTTTAGAGTTGTACTTACTTGTGACTATTAAGTAAATGAACTCTAAATAAGAATATGAACTTGTTAAGATACAAAAAGAGGCTTCACTTTTGTGACCCTATACACCATGATTTGATGTATGGCTAGCCCATTATCAAGGTGATTATATTCTAAACCAAACTAGAATAATATATCATGAAGATGATGCAAGACTCAAATTGGTAACCCAAGATCAAACCTAAGATTCTGGAATGATGAACGCAAAGAGTTATCGAGTACTCTTGAAACCATTAAATCTTATGGTATATGCGTATCTTGTATTCAAAGCAAGATGTCTCGTGCCTTTTGGTTGAAAAGGAGATCGAGGTTGTAAATCATTGATCCAAAATAGGTTGATCATTTTCTTTTACCAACGATTTAGGTTGACACTAATGTGTTCACTTAATAAGGTAAATAGAGAAATCTTTGAAGAAGTTCAAAAGTTCAAAGAAGCACGATTTAGTCGTGATGGGATTATCAAAGTGAAGACTTTGATATAAGCCAAAAGAAATGTGATATAGTATCACAAGTCAATCTCTCTTACCACACATTATGGGATAATGTGTGATTGGATAAGAAACCAAACGCTATTCGATATGGTTTGGACTTCAATCAAGTTACTTTGAGTAACTTGATCCTTTTGGGGATTTTATCATTTTGTCTAAATTATTTTTCCACTAAATCTAAAACGAATCATATGAGATATGAAATGGTAGGGTACCATGGTTGTAAGTTTTCAAAAGAAACAAATGCTCATCTTTCCTTACTATAATCACAAGTACAACGGGATTGTGGCTCGTGAAGCTGTCTTTCTAAAATACAAGTTTATTTCTAGAAGACAGAGTGGGAGAAATTATTCAAATTATTCAAGAGCCACAAAGAATGTAAGAATGTTATGTCGCAAGAAACTGGTCTTTCTTGGCTACATGAGACGTTTTGTGTAAAACGTTGTTTCTTCAAAACCTAGGAGGTTAAAGTCATCACTTGTTGAAGATGATGAATTAGTGTTACTTCTTAAAGTAAAGAGCTTGCAACTTACAAAGAAATCGTTTGATTCAAGTTGATTACTTCTAGAAAGTAATGAACATATGACTTACATGAGAATGTTTAAGTCACAACTCAATACAAGGCTTAGAGCCATGAAAATCCGAAATAAATTCCAAGTGAATTGTTAGATATCAAAGCTTGATTGGTTGCAAATTAAAGGGTTTTGCACTGGTTGAAATGCTTAAGTCTATTTGGATCTTCTTAGGGATTATGTTTCATTATGATGATATACATATAGCAAGTGAATCTAAAACCCACTTCTTCAATTAGAAGGAATGTATTCAATACATGCCTTGAGTTTTGTACATTCTTGCAATCCTAAGATAATGTGAAACTTAAGAGAGGGTCTTAAGTAGAACATCAATGAGTTGGAATCAATGTTTTAATCATGTTATAAAACTTTTCTCTATAAGACGAGAAGTTGTGTTTATACATGGAGTTTAGTGGGAGTTACGGAAATTTTATTAGTCTTATATGTGGATGACATATTGATCATTGAGAATGATTTAAGACTTTTGGAGTATTATAATACATCTTTAATATCCAGATTTATGAAGATAAATCTACATGATATTAGCGTCAAATAAGAAGTCTTATGTTGATAAGATTCATGACTAGTTCAATCAAGTTGAACATATTTGATTGATTCCATTTGCTTCCGCTGCCGGATCAATTAAATAAGTAATGATGTATAACACTTCATATGCTTTGAGTATGATGAATTGTTTTAAAATCGAATTTAAGTAATAAGTTACCAAGTAAGCCATAAAGATTACCCTTAAGTGCTTGCAGAAGCATTAAGGAAGTAAAAGCAAAGTGTTTTGATGCAATTTTGTGTAAGGGTGTTACACAAGTGACAATTGACAATTGAGATTGCGTATGGTTTCTGACAAAACCATAATCATAACACATTAGGATAGTTAAGATACCATTGTGGCTATGTTATTTAAGAAATAGATTTTCTAGAATCGTTCTAGGCAATAAAGAACAATGAGAAATATTTACAACGGAATTTGAGTACACTTGCAATCATAGGATGTGCAAGAAGGATGAGTCCCGCACACTGTGAAAACAGTGGGAGCTGTTCTAAGGCTAGAAGGCCTATGTCTTGATTGGATCTCGACACGTACTCAGAAAGTTTTGTAATTGAAATATATACATTGCAAAGGAAAACAAGTATGTAGTAAGGTTGAGTAAGGTACAAGAAGTTGATAAAACCTGCTAACCAAAGCCTTCTCATAGGCTAAACATGATTAGTCATGTCATTTCAATTGAATTGAAATGAACAACTACATACAAGATAAAATTAGATTATAGAACATGAAATAGTAATCAGGCATTGACTATTCATATGTAATAATCGCATTTGTCGTTCGAGTTTTACTTTAAAACTCTTTTATTATACTTTGTTACATCCAAACGGGTTGTAGAGACAACCTTGAACCCCGTTAAAGTGAACCCGGATTAACATAGTATTAGCCCATAATCACTTGTATGAGGTGACGTCTCGAAGTGACTAGAGTGTGATGCGATTGATGGCAAGTTCAAGTGCCATAGAGTCATGTGAGATGACTAGTCGATCACATAGGCAGACTGTTAGGAACACTTTGTCGGGCAGTGACCGCTTATAGAGTTCTGGCAAATTTATATAGCCTGGCCGTGGCGAGAGCTACTATAGTATTCTAATGAGTCGATTCTTTTGACTAAAGACTGTTCGCCTAAGATGGCACAGTTTCAGATTAACTTTGATTTGTGTTACTACGACCTTCCTAAATGGGGTCAAATGGGCATATTTTGGGTTATGATGGTTGTGGCTAGTCGAAGGGAATAAGTGCGATAGGAATTGTCCACCCCTTTGTCAGGGTTAAAACAATATCTTAGAGCCACTCGAGGAGTAATGAACTGGAAATGCGTGGCCACGCTCGGATGGTATCTATGGTAGATAACTCCGGTCAATCAGTTATTCTCCAGATCGAGGAAACCACTCTCGATATATTCACTTGCAAGTACAACCCGAAAGACATCTTGCATTGAGTGGGAGATAGTAATAGGACAAGAGAATTGGTGACGCACACTTGTCGAGGACAAGTGGGAGATTGTTGAAGTAAGTGTCCCCGACAATAATGCGATCACAATTGTTGATCATATTGATCACATATTTAAATCTCATACCAAGAATACGAAAGGGATGATACATTACATATATAGTCAACTGGTCCACACTTATCGGTAATGATTGGCTGGCTAGAGTTTGACATTACTGTCGTGCGACGGTGGTGATCAGTTGATCCCTTGAGGTCACACCTAAAGGACGATTCCCTTAATTGAAAAGGTTAATTAATTGTATGCCGATACAGATTAATTAATTCCTTAAAATTGAACCAATTATTATCATAAGAGAGAAAATGACATCTTATTATAATGTGATTAAATGAGATTTTATTTAGTAATTTAAGAAGTTATATTACTAAAATTAATCGGTGTTTACGAAACACGCGAGATGAGAATGATAAGTCAGTTATAATTACAAGATGTTGTGAATTATACTAACTAGTAATTAAATGACCATTTTATGAGAAAGTAATTTTAAATTACAAGTCAATTTGTTAAATATGATTTATTTAATTTGTAAATGATATTTAATTTGTTAAATATGCATTTTAAATTAAAACATGACATAAGACATGTCACATGTCACATGACATACAATTGTACAATTGACAAAAATAAAATGGACTCCATATTACACTATAGAAACCGAAAATTGGTGGGCTATATGAGAAGTTTTGTCTTTTTTCATTTGTCTTATTCATTTGTCCATAACACTTGATAGTGACATGACCATGGAAAAAGACTTACACATTTGTCTTGTGAAGACAAAAAGAAAAAGGAAAATGGTCTATAATGATGATATGCCAACCGGTTTTGATATAGAATAATAGAGAGTTTTTTCTCTAAAAATTTATCATTCTCTTATGTTCATAAAAACTACTTTCTCTCTCTTGTTCTTCATAAAAATTCATTTTTATGAATCTAATTTGTATAAATCAATTGCTAATAATACTAGTAGTAATATATGAGTATTAGTAATCAATTTTAAGGTAAACCACATTACAAATATCTAGTACATGTTAGTTGGTGGGATTAAGGGATAGTCTTGGGTGCTACTAATTGGAGTGCTTCTATTTTGAAGTCATGAATGTTCATCCATTATTGGAAAGCTCAAGAACTAACAAGAAGGAGATCTTGTTGGTGCCCATTTGACCGAAAATTAGATGGTGAGAAATTGATTTTCTTATCTCTTCTTATTTAGTTTGCATGCATAAGATTTGTAATTAATTTTATGACTAAATTAATTTGAAACATATATGAATATGTTAAATAATGAGATATAGATTTCTACCAATTATTTCAGGAACCCTCGATTTTAACAGTTCTAAAGCCTTTGATTAACATCAGCTGGAAGCAGATAAGGCCAATGTGCAAGAGTGGGGTGATCACAATGGAACAATAGAGATAGGCAGTAGGGAAAACAACTGATAAAGTGATGAAATATCACACTAAAGCTAAAAATGACAATTTTCTGATCAAGGATGGTGACAAGGTTAAGAAGCTTGCAGAAAACAGTATATTGAGGAAGCAAACAAACAAGGAAAATAAATAGTGCCCTTTTTATGTGCTCCTCATTCCTAAAATCATGAGACGATCTAATCTTGTACATAGGAACCGTTGATACAAGAAGCATATTAATTACAGCGCCTGTCAATTTATTCCAGGTGATGTTTATCACCATATTACCCTAGCTTTGGTCTCGACTCTGAAGTATGAGTGATACTCTTTATTCATGCTACAAGTAGTATTTTTACTGAGAACCCGTAAAATTAGCATATACTCTGTTATAACCGACAAAACAACAATAAAAACGATGCAAAAAATAGAAACCATCATGAGTGAGTTAGAAACTTGGTATAGACAGAGAAGATTGAGGTGCAAGCTTATGATAACTCGTAAAAGCGTAAATTTGAATCTCCAATTCTCGCATATGTATGGTCTTTTGCGCTTTGTATTGAGCAAAGATTGGTGGGTTTATCCTGTACTTGTGCTAGTGAAAAATGAATAATGATTATGTGGAGCAATGAGGATAACATTGTTGTTAACTGATATTTTAAGATTAAGGTGCAGGTTTAAGAGATTAACACAACGACCTCCTTGCTTTATACACTGCTTTGCTTTTATTTTTTTTCCTGCCTGCTAACCTCTCGCTAAGTGAGATAGCAAGTAGTTGGTTAATTCCAAATTTCCAACTACTCGCTGTATCATTTCGCGAGTATTTACTTAATTTGTAAAAAAAAAAAATAGAATGATTACGTGGAATCATTCCGTGTAAATATTTTGGAATGAGCCCCATTTTTGTAATTATTTTCATTTAGAACCCCATTTAAGAAAAAAATTCGAGATAATTGCTATTGTGAATTTGTGATCAATAATTTGATTGTGTTGTGTTGAGATTAGCAGAATACTTCAATACTTGGTTACTGTGCCTTGACAAGAAAAAATCATTAATTATGTATATAGACTTAGAATCGTTGAATTGGGTGGAAATTTAAGGGTTTGTGTATGTATAGTTTATTCTAAATTAGGGTTAACCGGTTTAGTATGAATAGTTTATTCTAATTATGTATATAGACTTAGAATCGTTAACCTCCCTTTCCGGGGACGATCCATATGGTAAGGAAAGCGGGGACCTCTTTTTTTTCTGTTTTCGGGCAGAATGCGCTATCACCTACACCCCTTTCCTCTGCCGTTGCTAAATTGAAATTCCATTTATGAGGTGAAACGGCGAAGCGTTAGAGGAGTTAGTCTCGTTGCTAGCAGGGCTTGGCTCTTCCGTTCCCTCAGGTTAGATAGTCAATAGTCAGTGGGATTTGGTTTGGTAGTGTACCTGGGGCGAGGTGCTAGTTCCTTAATTCCCAACCCATGCTTCAAGGAGTTATTGGTCTGACTATTGACAATCTGACTACCTCCCACTGTTTGCAATCTTACGAGCATCATATTGACCTAACAAAATCAATCTTTCCTTAGAAAATTCAAATTTAGTAAATTTAAGATCATACTTTAACTTAACCAACTCAACAGTAGTATTGTCATATGTGCATATAAGTTCTAATTCTTGATATGTAATGATTTTGTCATGTTTTGATCACAGTAATGATTGGATGTTGGTTGTCGTTTGCGTGGGATTGAACACAATGTATATTTTGGACTCGCGAAAAAGGGATCTTAAGACAATGGACATAAAAAAGGTGCTTGGATACTATATTGTGCTTATGGAGGACGACGCAACTATAATGTTAAAAATAATAAATTATATATCAAAGAAATCACGGTACGTAACAATTATACACTTGTCATTTTTTTTCTCTCTTACCCAATTGATTTTTCTGAACTCCCTTCCCTTCATCTCTCGATATTCTCCAACACAACTTTTTTTTGTTGTTGAAATGTGAGTGTCTATTTAATATATAAGAATCAAAGAAATCAGTCCCAAAATTACATCAAACAAATACTGTCAGGGAGAGGGACTAAGGCAACAGACTGCCTTTGATTCCTCACCTTCTCAGCCAACATTCAGAATTTTTCTCAGCATGATACCTCAGTCTTTGCCTTACTCTTTATTTTACCAAATTTTTAATATCATTCACGACTACTTCAGGGATACTCAGAGTGTTGTTATATCTGCAATTATACCTTTGGCTCCAGATTGCATAATAGCATGCATTAATGATCACATAGTAGACCTTTCTTTGAATGACTGTCCCCTTCTTCCTGCTGCTGCCTCCTATAGCATTCCTCAGAGGGTATGATCACCTTACTACTGTACCAGCAAGAGAAAAAAAAGTGGATCAAGATTCTCGTCCTTCTGCTCACATATACGGCTACGACACTGATAATATCCAAACTTTTTATGAGTCATGTCCTCCCACTACTTATTACTAGAGCGGATATAATGGAATTCTTATTATGAGTCGTGTCCCCCCACTCCTTCGCCTTAAACCCATCCTTAGTTGTATGATTGTGACGATAAGATGTGAAGTAAATAGGGTGTTTTGTAAACTTAGTTAAGATTGACTTAAACAAAATTTAGACTCTTTTTTTGCCAAATTCTGAAAAAGAAGAGGTAATTTAATCTTACTTTATGTATCTACTAATATTTATTATTAATTGCATATTTTTTTTAAACTTTAGTGTCAGCAACAACCAGAGGATTATGAGTGTGGTTATTATGTCATGAAATGGATGTATGACATAACCTTCTACTATGGTAAATCTGCGGAGATACAATTTGAACAGGTAATTCAATCTTACTTTAAGTTTTCATTGTCAATTTTCTTTCTTCATTTACGTTTATTACTATAATAGTGATTTTGAAAATGCAGAATATTGCAACTTCACCCATGTCAATGACCGATATGAATATGGCCAGAGAAGGTCGGGCGAAAAAATGTTTAGATAACATACATTTAGTATAGATTACATCGGTAACTATGACCTTAGTAACTATGACTTTTGTTGGATTTTTATACATTAAATTGAATTTTGGAACGTTGTTGGTTGGAAACGTCGATAGGTTGGATTATTGTATTATGGAAAGACGTTCGTTGGATTGTATTTTGGACCGTTGTTGGTTGGATTGATTTTGGAACGTTGTTGGTTGGAATGAGATGTAATGTCCTTTGGTTGGATATCTTGTTGCAGGTTTAAAATTTTTGTCATTTTAATTTTTTTTTATGGGGAGGTGCTGCCAAAATTTTGGTAGCAAATTTTTATATTTTTTTTTTTAAAAAATGATAATAAATTGCGTCAGTTTTTATAACAAATGACGCGAAAAGTTAAAAGCAATTACATCAGTTTTGTAAAGGAATGACGCAAAAGGTTACCCAATTTGACGCTCAAACCAAATGTCAATAATATTAGTCACGCGAAAAACGGACGCAAAAGGTAGACACAAAAACGTCAGTTTTCAAATAACAGACGCAAATACAGCTTTATTTGCGTCAATTCTAAGTCCATTTGCGTCAGTTATTTATTAAGAAATTATGCAAATGGCAACTATTTGCGTCGGTTCTGTAAGTACAACTGACGCAAATGTTCAACATTTACGTCAGTTTTACAACTGACGCATTGCAAATAAGACCCCTCGATATACGTCAGGCCAAAACCGACGCAAAAGGCCATTTACAACTAACGCAATAGGGGTTTCTTCCATTACTCAGAGGACCCCTCCTTGGTGAAATTCTTGTCAAACCTTCCATTGGAAGGGTTAGGGGGGCGCTTCCCTTTGTCAACCATTTGATTTTCCTTTCATATCCTTCATAGGCTATCCAATGATGTTGTTGGAAAAGAAGCCTTTCATTGGGCCTAGTGTTGCCCGGAAGATGTACATAAGAGTTATCATTGTTGAAGTTTGGGTTAAACAACTTTGAAATTCTTGTTATTAAGCCTCCATTCACAATATGCTTCATCCCATTGTCACATCCGTTTCGAAAACGTGCCCATCTTTCAAGTAATACCAAAGGAGCATTGAAATGGTAGCCACTTTTACCTTGAATTTACAAGTATGTTTCCATGAAGGTAAAATCAAGCTCATTAACAATGGTTGGGTCACGTCGAGCAAGTAGGGTGCTCGTGATAAAACGATAAGTGAATCGAATAATGGGTTTTAGATGTAGGAGGCTGAACAATCTTTAATTTTTGTCATATCACAACCCGTTAGGGCTGTCCAAAGAGGTTCCACACTATAGTTTCTAGGCTTGGATGATCGAGAGGTTGATATATCTAAGCCCAAAATATCCGCAAACTCAACTAATGTCATCATTCTTGTGACATTTTCCAACCGGAATTCTATGCATATGGTGTTGTTAAGGGTGGAGATCTTTAAGAAGCTTAGGAATTCAAGCACAAGTGATTTATATGTAAACTCATGCATATAAAACATGGTAGAGAGTCCAAACAAGTCGAACAATGCTTCGGTTTGATGATATATCCCTAGCTTTCTTAATGTATCACGACAAACGAACTTAGTTGGAAGGATGTTCTTGCCCAATAGTCGGTGGAAGATGACTCTCTGTGCATCATTAACAAATTCGATGTGGGGGAACCGATCAAGTCTTGAAAGATCAATAATTTCTTCATTTTCCCTCCTTCTTTTGTTGAGATGTGAGGTACAAGAACTCCCAATTACCCTTGTTCTTCTTTGTTCCTTTGTCATGAACCTTCTTTGTGTTTTCATTTTTATTTGAGTTAAAGAACTTTGATTGTGATTGTGTGAGAGTGAAATCAAACCTTCTAAATTAGATCTCTTTGCTTTGTGAAAAACCCTAGATTTGGGTGAACTAAAGTTTAGAGAGGTTGATTTGTTTGTTTGGAGATGAGGTGGGGTGATTTTGTGTTTTTGTGAGGAAGATTTGGGTTTACTAAAAGAGAGAAGTTGATGTGTCTTAATATGTGTGGTAGAAATTAGGAAAAGAAAGGAGGGTTTGTATTAAATAGAAGAGCGGCACGGGAGGTAGACGCGCGTTTCGGTGAGGGAGCCGGGCGTCCTTTGCTTCAGGAAATTTTATAGAATCAAAGGGGGACGCGCGTTCTGAAGTCGGTCCGCCCATCCTGATCATCGGGACGCTCGTTCCATATTTCAGGACGCCCGAATCTTGTTACAGTTTAAAAATTCTCCTTGGCAAGCAGAGGAGGACGTGCGTCCCTATAGTTGGTTCGCCTGACCTAAGCATTCGGGACGCCCGTCCTGATACTAGGACGCCCGAATTTTACTTCAGCTCAAATTCTTTCAATCCTCTTGGCTCCAACTCCCACGAGTCGAGGCCAACTCGTGGGGATCCTCCTTTTAACGCTTCTATAACTTCTTCTTCCTTCATTGAGTGACATAGGCTCTCTCGTATCCTAGGCAAAAGGTTCCCCACACTTGAGTTTCAAATCCTTTACACATCAAGCTTGATTAGTAACCCTCCGTCACTTGCTCTCATGTCAAAAATTGTACTTAAAACAAGGAATTAAAATGCAATGCAATGAAGTTAAGTGCAAGTAAGTAAGTTAGTATATTTACAAGTGGTGGTTTAGGGAGGACTCCACCAAACTCTCCTCCATTTTAATGCTTGATCATGGCGGGAGAGGCTCAAGGTGGATGCCCTCAACTTCTCCTACAAAAGCTCCTTCATAACAAGGCTTGATACGTTGACCATTGACTTTGAACCGATTCCCATCTTCCGACATAAGCTCAAAGTCTCCATACTTTCCAACGTTTGTGATCACAAAGGGACCCGTCCATCGTGAATTCAACTTTCCGGGGAAGAGCCGATATCGAGAGTTGAATAGAAGGACTTTGTCTCTCTTGTGCAATGCCTTTTGCTTGATTCTCTTGTCATGAAGTAATTTGGTGCGTTCTTTGTAGATATTTGCATTCTCATATGAGTGAAGTCGAAATTCTTCCAATTCTTCAATTTGCAAGATCCTCTTCTCTCCACTTAGCTTGAGATCAAGATTGAGAGTTTTGATTGCCCAAAAGGCTTTGTATTCCAATTCAAGTGGCAAGTGACAAGCCTTCCCATAGACTAACTTGTAAGGTGAAGCTCCTATGGGGGTCTTATAGGCCGTCCTATAAGCCCAAAGAGTGTCATCGAGTTTCATTCTCCAATCCTTACAAGTCTTGTTAACAACCTTCTCAAGAATTTGCTTGATCTCTCTATTGGAAACTTCTACTTGACCGCTTGTTTGAGGATGATATCCCAAGCCGGTTCTATGTTGAACACCATACTTTGTTAAGAGAGACGCAAGTTTATTTTCATGGAAATGTGTTTCACCATCGCTAATAATAGCTCTAGGGACTCCAAACCTTGGGAAGATCACTTTCTTTTGGAGCTTGGTCACCGTATTTGCATCGTCGGTTGGAGTAGCAATTGCTTCTACCCACTTTGATACGTAATCAATGGCAACTAGAATGTACTTGTTACCTTGGGACGATACAAAAGGACCTTGGTAGTCAATTCCCCATACATCGAAGATTTTAACCTCCAATATGCCTCGTTGTGACATCTCATTTCTCCAAGATATGTTCCCGGTCCTTTGGCAAGGATCGCAATGAAGGATGAATTCTCTAGCATCTTCAAACATGGTAGGCCAATAGAAGCCCGATTGTAGAATTTTGGCAACTGTTCTTCTTGCTTCATGATGTCCTCCATAAGGGGATGAGTGGCAACCTTCCAAAACTCCTTGAACATCCCATTATGGTATACACTTTCGGTAAAGACCATCAGTACATTCTTTGTAGATATTGGGGTCATCCCAAAAGTATCTCTTCACTTCAAATAAGAATCTCTTCCATTGATTGTAGTTCAAAATCGGAGGAAGGACTCCTCCTACAATGTAGTTTGCAAAATCGGCAAACCATGGTGTTGTATATCTCTCAAGTTGTGTATGGATAGCCATTAGAACATCATCGGGAAAGGAATCGTTGATTGGTGTATCTTCATCATTGTTGTCAAACCGAATCCTTGACAAGTGATCCGCAACTACATTCTCAGCCCTTTCTTGGCTCTTATCTCTAAGTCAAATTCTTGGAGCAACAATATCCACCTCAGCAAGCGTGGCTTTTATTCTTTCTTCACCAAGAGATGTCTAAGAGCACGGTGGTCCAAAAATACTATCACCTTCGATCCAAGTAGGTAGGAGCGGTACTTGTCCAAAGCATACACTATAGCAAGAAGTTTCGTTTCCGTAGTATCATAGTTGACTTTTGTAGCATCAAGGGTCTTGCTTATATAGTATATAGCATGTAAAGCTTTCCCAACCCGTTGGCCAAGAACCGCGCCAACGGCGTAGTTTCTTGCATCACACATTATCTCAAAAGGCAACTCCCAATTTGGCGGTTGAATAATTGGTGCCAAAATTAGAGCCTCCTTGATCCTGTCAAAAGCCTCAATACACTCATGAGTAAATTGGAATTGGGCATCTTTAAGCAAAAGTTGAGTGAGGGGTTTTGCAATTTTGGAAAAATATTTTATAAATCGTCGGTAAAACCCCGCATGGCCGAGAAAACTCAGCACCCCTTTGACATTCACGGGTGGCGATAATTTCTCTATCACGTCAACTTTAGCTTTGTCAACTTCGATGCCCTTTTCCGAAATAAAATGACCTAGGACAATGCCTTCATTGACCGTGAAATGCACTTCTCCCAATTTAACACAAGACTAACATCTTCACATTTTTGCAAGACAAGTGACAAATTATGCAAACATAACTCAAAATCTTTCCCATAGACATTAAATCATCCGTAAAAACATCCATTATGGTTTCTAGGTAGTCGGAAAAGACACTAATCATGCAACGTTGAAATGTAGCGGGAGCATTACATAGCCCGAAGGGCATTCTCCTATAGGCAAATGTACCATAAGGGCATGTGAAAGTGGTCTTGTGTTGGTCATCCGGGTGTATCGGGATTTGGAAGAATCCTGAATACCCGTCAAGGTAGCAAAATAACTTGTTAGAGGCAAGCCTCTCAAACATTTGATCAATGAATGGTAGAAGGAAATGATCCTTTCTTGTCGCGGAATTCAACTAACGATAATCAATACACATTCACCAACCGGTGATCTTCCTTGTAGGTATTAGCTTGTTCTTATCATTTTTCACCACCTTGGTACCTCCTTTCTTGGGTACCACTTGAACGGGGCTAACCCACAAGGAATCCAGTATAGGATAAATGATTCCGGCATCACGTAATTTCATAACCTCCGCTTTTACAATTTATTGCATATGGGGATTTAGTCTCCTTTGTCCTTGAATGATAGGTGTCTGGTCTTCCTCTAGATGAATCATGTGCATGCAAAAGTCGGGGCTTATTCCCTTAAGGTCATCTAGACTATAACCTATAGCCTTTTCCTGTTCTCTTAACACACCAAGAAAACTTGCCAATTAACATTCATCAAGTTTTTTATTGACAATCACGGGTTTGGTTTTAGACTCATCAAGGTAATCATACTTCAAATTCGGGGAAAGAGGTTTTAAAGATGGAGTTTGTACCTTAACTTCTACCTTTGATGGTTCATTGGGAATACTTTCCACCTCCATTACGCTTTCCTCCTCTACTACACTTTCTACCCTCATTGCTTATTCCATCTTGATGGGTTGTGATGATTCTTTGAGGAAGCTATCTATCCTCATGTATTGCTTAAAGGTGAGCTCTTTGTTGGCTAGAGCGGCCTCAAGGAGATCTACCTCCAATGCCCAATGTTTACCGTTAGCCTCACTTGCTTCCAAGGCCTCCAATGCTTCCAAAAGGTCTTTGAAGAGAGTAGAACCCGCATGGTCCTCCACACAACAATCTATAAGGTCCATCTTGCAATGTAAACTAAGAGAAAAAGGTGAGAAGTACCTTGAGGAAATGCTTTTCCCCAAGGCAAAGAAAGACACAACTAAAAACAATAAATAACAACTCAATTGAACACCGTCCCCGGCAACGGCGCCATTTTGATGAACGTGTCATTGTACGCCCTCAAACAATATTTATAGTCTTCACAAACTACCCTTAGTAGAGCGGTGATTAAAGGTCGGATCCCAAGGGACGGGTATTGGATTAAGTTATCGATTGCAAGTAGTTATTCTTTAAAGTCACAATTTAGTTTGGGTTGAGATGGTTATATAAACTACTAGACAAGTAAAAGTAAACAAGTGGAAAACAAAGCAAGTAAAGTAAATGGGGATGTAAACAATTGATAAAAGGCACTATGGTGTCATGGGTTTATAAGGGAATCATGGTGAGATCATATAAGCAAGTTTCATAGATGCAAGCAATTTATTGTTATAGTGGAATCGAGTTAGTTTATATCTTACAATTCCTAGGAAGATCTGGGTCTCGGAGCTGAGTCGATCAAGACTTTACAACACCTACAAGTCGACTTAATTTCTTCTTATTCAACTATATGCATGGTCTAACAAGCCTTGAGTTAGTTTATGTCTTATAAGTCTTGTTGAATAGATAAGAGATCCATGCTAAGTTGCCAATCAAGTAATTCATCAAGCATAACATATGCATATGTTGAAATTACAACAAGCAAGCAATCATATGAAATTATTAAGTAAAGATCTACCCCATGATTAACTCCCTTAATCCCCCATTAACCCTAGTTAGGAGACTACTCACTCATGATCATGGAAGCACGCCAACAATGGTGTCAATACTCACTCATGATCATGTAAAGTATGCTAATCTACTCCTAATCTCGACCTGCCCCTGTTGGATGCCCATGCTGAAAAGGAATACGCCCGTCCTGCTTGTGGAATGCTCGAGCTGAATCTTGGGATGCTTGTCTTGCTCTTCAGGACGCTCGGGTCGTGCTTGGGACGCCCGTCTCATAGGTCAGTTTGGCTTCTTCAGCAATTAGCTGCCTCAAGATCCGTGGGGATCGTTCAGGAGCCTTGGGGGTCCTTCATCATTGCCCATTTATTTGTTCTATCTACTTAGGCCTTTAGTATTGGTCTCCTCTTTGATGCTTGGTCGTAAGATGAGATCAATTTAGCTCTGTTTTGCTCCAGACACGCAAGGCTAGCGCTCCTTCCCTACCAAGGGCACAAAACCGCATAGAATATGCAAAGTAGGAAGCTTAAGATAGAAACGACCCTAATACATGCAAGAAAGCATAGGAACGAGGCTAGTTCCGGGACTAAATGTGTGCAAATATGAGTCACATCAAAAATACCAAAACCAATTACGATATAATCACAAGCCAATCAAACAACAACCATCTTATAGTCATTTATACAATAACTGAGTAGGGAAACCCTACCTGGAATGAAATCACCGATCAACAATCACAAGCAGCGGAGCAAAAGCGTTCCTCTACGAAATCACCTCCTATAATCACATAATCATATAATTACAATCTAACATCAACAATACTCCCAAAATACCCAATTCACCCAATTAAGATTTAAACAAAACTAATGAAATGACATAAAAACGGCACAATGACTTTACCCACAATACGATGATCTCAACGGTATAAAGAACTCATAAATCCGACGACTCTAGCCCTTGGATTTGATAGCAATGTGAGAGAAGGATTTTACGTTGTTTTGTTTTCTCTTGAAAAAGGTTTAGAATAAAATAGAAAGGTAAAAGAAACTGACGGAAATGTTTATATAACCTTTTCACGCGTTGCTATCAAACCCGGCAAAAACCCGTATAAACCGACTTACTCGATCGAGTAACTGAGGTACTCGATAAAGTACCGCCTACTCGATCGAGTATCCATCTGGCAGAACACTCTCCAGAACGAAAAACTAACTTACTCGACAGAGTAAGCCTTACTCGATAGAATACCCAACAGCTCATAAATCCATGGTATTACAGTCTTCCTTCCTTAAAAATGAACTTCGTCCTCGAAGTGCAAACCCATATCCAAAAACAAACTTACTAACTCAACTACGACACAACAACACAACAAAAACTCAAAAAAAAAAACCCAAACACAACTCATTATGACTCAAAACAAATGCTAACTTTTCCAAAAATTAAATAAAACTGTACCAAAACCTTATACGATCATCTCCTACCCTCCATAAAAAAAACATGGTAACGTCCTCGTAACCACACATACCTGATAAAAAAGAGACGGGTAGCGCTCCTTCATAGCTTCTTCCGCCTCCAAAGTTGCTTCCTCAACGTTGTGAGTAGACCATAAAACCTTTAGCAACACTGTTTCCCCACTTCTAGTCTTGCAAACCTTGCAATTTTAGGCACTTCAAGGTAAGACAAGGATTCATCCAACTCAATGTTCTCAACCTCTAGCACGTGAGAAGGATCACTCACATACTTCCGTAGTTGAGACACATAAAACACATTATGTACACGGTCCAAAGCTGGTGGCAAAGCAAATCGATAAGCAACCTCTCCCACATGATCCAAAATCTCATAAGGGCCAATGAACTTTTGGCTCAGCTTCCCTTTCTTACCAAACCTCATCACCCCATGCATAGGTGACACTTTCAAAAGAACCGTGTCCCCAACTTGGAACTCAATGTCCCGATGATGTAAGTCCGCATAACTCTTTTGGCGATCTTGTTCTGCTTTCATCTTTTGTCGAATCAACTTCATATGTTCAACCATATCCTGTACCATCTGTGGACCTAGAACCACTGCCTCAGCGCTATCATCCTAGCAAATCAGACTCCTACATCTCCTCCCACAGAAAGCCTCAAACGGAGCTATCCCAATACTCGTATGGTAGCTGTTGTTGTAAGAAAACTCTATCAGAACCAACCTATCATCCCAGCTACCACCAAACTCCATCACACAAGCCCTCAATATATCCTCCAAGGTCTTGATTGTCCTCTCTGTCTGCCCATCGGTTGCAGGATGAAATATGCAGTAGGAGCCAGGGACCAGGGCAACACTGATCAGGCAGCAGGCAACAATCCCAGTCACATAACCTTGTTAACAACCACTGCCAGGCCTGCTTTTGGAGGTCTCAAGTACCAGTATAAGCTGAACCACCAGCTGAAACCTTGAGCAACTAAGATCAGAAAAGTCCTAAGGATCTAGGTCTAATTCTCCCTGCAATCAAGAGAAAATCAAACTGAAAGTCAAGCTGCTGAAAGGGACATAAAGCATAAAGCATATTGCCATTTCTGGCTAAACAAAGAAGGAGCTGTTGCTAGGGTACTTTTCCTTGTCTCTCTATATTTCAGATACCATCTAAGAGCCAAAGTCAAGGCCCCTACTGCACCCATACATCCTTATACTCCCAGCCAAAGCAACACAGCAGCCTAGGAAGCAGCATGTCACTATCAGTGCAGAATTTCTGTTGTTATCTTGCAGTTTTCCTTTAAATCATTTTGTCATCAATGTAAAATATTTCCAGCACTTTATTTATGTCCTAAGAACTAATCCTGGCCCTCGGATGAGATTTCTAGGTTAAAATTTGTAACTGATGTCCAAGAGGAAGGCCTATATAAGGACCTCTTCTCCAACTGCATTCAGGCAGCTTTTGATGAATATTAAGCCTGAGTTTTCTCTCAATTTTAAATCTCTATAACTTGTGCTTTGTCTGTAGTTAAGAGTCAGGCCTGTTAACATCTTGTGCTTAGACTGTAGGTGTTGAACTAAGTTTGTTAGTGAGGTTCATTCAATCCTGTGCTCAGACTGTGGGTTGTTTGATCTTGCTGTTAACTTGAGTTGGTCTTTATTTGTGCTTGGCTGTGATAATTTCCAGTTTAACTTGTCCAAATTGTTAGCTTACTTCCCTGTGAGTATTCTGTGGTATTTGAGTTGATAATTATATCCCTTGGTCCTTGTTCAATTTCAAACATCAATCCTGTGTCAAACTGTCTGATATCTCCTGTCTGGCAGTCAAATTAATTTCTCAAAAAATTACTTAGAGTGCTTCAAAATTATTGAAATTTTAATCAGAGTTAGTTTATTCATTTAACTAGCTTGTCATCAAATTTTATGATTTTAGCAGGCCATTTGGTATTTTTAATCCAATTCTGAGAGTTCATTGCATCCTGAAAGCACCAGGACAGTTGGTCTCATTTAAAGTTTAAATCTTTGTGTCAGGCCTGGGGTTTGACACTACAATTTGGTAATCAGAGCCAGGTTTAACACAATTCCACCTTTGTGTTAGTCTTGGGTTATGAGAAACTGTGAGTTCATTATCCCTACCTACAACAAAAACACAAAAACAACCATGAGTGAAGAGAGACTTGCTGGTATTGAGACCAGAATAGAGGATCTAGCAGGAAATGTGGATACACTACTTAATGTTGTCCATGTAGTGATGGAGAGGTTTCCAAACCATGATCCAAGAAGACAACCACCTTCCAGAGGAAGAGGTAGAGGCAGAGGCTTCTTCATGGGAGCAGGGAGGGGACAACCACCACATGGATATGAATCAAAATCAGAGGAGAGCATCAGAACATAAGAGGAGGTTCCTGAGCACACGCACACAAGCATCTAAAGGTAGAAATCCCTGAATTTTCTGGTAGCCTAAATCCTGATGATTTATTAGAATGGATTAGGGATATTGCCAAAATCTTTGAGTATAAAGGTTACACTGATGTTAAGGCCTTTAAAGTTGCTGTCTTGAGACTAAAGGGTTATGCTTCTCTTTGGTATGATAATCTGAAACACCAAAGGATTAGGGAAGAAAAAGAACCACTTAGGTCTTGGTCTAAGCTTAAGAAAAAGATGTTGAGTAAATTTGTGACCAAGGATTACACTCAAGATCTCTTTATTAAACTGTCCAAACTTAGGCAAGATAAGAGACCAATTGAAACCTACCTGAGGGAGTTTGAGCAGTTAACCTTGCAGTGTGAGATTAATGAAAAACCTGAGCAAAGGATTGCTAGGTTTCTGTAGGGTCTTGATAAGAATATTGCCACAAAGGTTAGGATGCAACCCCTATGGTCTTATGATGATGTGGTTAACCTGTCCTTGAGAGTTGAAAAAATGGGGAAGACTAAGCCTGCAGTGCCTAAAACTACCACTAGACCTGTATTCAGACAATTTACTGTTGTCAGGATTGGGAGTACACCTAAACCAGCTGCACCACCTACACTAGATAAAGGGAAAGCCCCCATGAACCAGAAAACCAACCCACTTATGACTGAGGGAAAGATCAAATGCTTTCAATGTCAGGGATATGGCCACTTCAGGAAGGATTGTCCTTCTAAGAGAGCACTTATAACAATGGAAGTAGAAGAGTGGGAAAGGGAAGGATTGGTTGAGTATAAAGAGGATGAGAACCTAGTGCTGGAGGAAATAGAAGCTGAGGAGGAATCAGGCCAAGATCAGGTTGTAGCTCACCCTGACACAGGGCACAGCTTGGTCTTATGGAGAGTTATGCATTCTCAACAGGCACCCTTAGAATCTGATCAGAGATCCCTGATCTTCAGGAGTTGATGCACAGTTCAGGGAAGGGCTTGTAACTTGATCATAGATAGAAGGAGCTGTACCAATGTGGCTTCCATCACCATGGTCAACAAGCTGAATCTGGTGACTCAGGATCACCCAAATCCTTACAAACTCATATGGTTAAACAAGGGAGCAGAGGTTAAGGTTGACAAACAATGTCTAGTCCCATTCTCTATTGGGAAAGTGTACAAGGATGAGGTACTGTGTAATGTTGTACCCATGGATGCTTGTCACCTGCTGTTAGGGAGGCCATGAGAGTTTGACAGGAATACAACTCATCAGGGGAAGGAGAATGTTTACGGCTTCAAATATGAAGGAAAGAAGGTCACCTCGACCCCTTTGCCACCCAATCAAAGAAACTATGGGAGTCCAAACATGCCAGAAGAGATAATTGGTGTGTTGTTCTTGTCTGAGGCTGCCATGATCCAGGAAATGAAACAGGAGCAACCTGTATTGATCCTGCTATCCAAGGAAGTGACTGAAAGAGAGGGTTCAGAGTTGCCTACAGAAATTGAACCTTTGATCCATAAGTTCAGGGATGTTTTTCCAAAGGAACTACCTATTGGACTACCACCCTTGAGGGGAATTAAGCACCATATTGATCTTATACCAGGTGATGTGCTGCCTAACAGACCTGCTTACAGAAGTGATCCAGTAGCCACCAAGGAGTTACAACACCAAATTGAGGAGCTTATGAGCAAGGGCTTTGTCAGGGAATCTCTAAGTCCTTGTACAGTCTCTGCATTGCTTGTTCCTAATAAAGATGGAACATGGAGAATGTGTACTGACAATAGAGCCATCAACAATATTGCTGTCAAGTATAGATTCCCAATTCCAAGGTTAGATTACATGCTTGATTAACTGAGTTGTGCCAGAGTTTTTTCCAAAATTGATCTTAGGCAAGGGTATCATCAGATGAGAATCAGAGAAGGAGATGAATGGAAGACTGCATTCAAGACAAAACATGGGTTATATGAGTGGCTTGTGATGCTATTTGGCCTCTCAAATGCACCCAGCACTTTCATGAGGTTGATGACTGAAGTGCTGAGACCATGCTTAGGTCAGTTTGCTGTAGTGTACTTTGATGACATAGTGGTGTACAACAGCAGCAGGGAAGATCATATCAGGCATCTTGAAGTGGTTTTTAAAATTATCAGGGAGCAGAAGATATTTGGCAAACTAGAAAAGTGCACCTTCATGGTTGAAGAGGTGACCTTTCTAGGTTACATTGTATCTGGAAGGGGTATATCAGTGGACCAGGAGAAAATCTCAGCAATCCAGTCCTGGCCAGTCCCTAAAACAATCGCTGAAGTTAGGGGATTCCATGGATTGTCTTCCTTTTACAGAAGATTCATTAAAAATTTCAGTTCAGTTGTAGCACCAATCATTGAGTGCATGAAGAAGTGGGAGTTTCAATGGACTGACAATGCTCAGCAGTCTTTTGAAAGAATTAAGAAGTTGATGTGTAAAACCCCTATCTTGAAGCTGCCAGATTTTGATCAGCTATTTGAAGTGGAGTGTGATGCCAGTGGAGTTGGCATTGGAGCAGTTCTAATTCAGGCTCATAAACCAGTAGCCTATTTCAGTGAGAAACTAAATAGGGCTAAATTGAAATACTCTACCTATGATAAAGAGTTTTATGCTATCATCAGAGCCCTGATGCACTGGAATCATTATCTAAATCCTAAACCATTTGTATTGCATTCAGACCATGAGGCACTAAAATATATCAATGGTCAACACAAATTGAGTCATAGGCATGCTAAGTGGGTGGATTTCTTGCAGTCATTCACTTTTTCCAGCAAATATAAGGAGGGAAAACAAAATGTAGTGGCAGCTGCATTATCAAGGAGGCACTCCTAACTATCAGACATGGGAAACAAAGTCCTTGGGTTTGAATTTATGAAAGAAATGTACAAGGAAGATCCTGATTTTTCAGGAGAATGGATAGCTCAAACTGAGGGACAGAAGATCCCAGGGAGCAAGTATCTCTTGCTGGAAGGGTTCTTATTCCAGGGCAACAAGTTGTGTGTGCCTAGAGGATCTTACAGGGATCTGCTGATAAGGGAAGTTTACTCTGGGGGCTTGGGAGGTCACTTTGGGGTCCAAAAAACATTAGGCATCCTTCAGGATCAGTTCTATTGGCCCAGGATGATGGGAGATGTCCAGGTCATTCTCAGAAGGTGTTCAGTCTATCAACAAGCCAAGAGCTCTTTCCAGGCTGGTCCATATACTCCTCTACTAGTGCCTGATAGACCATGGGAAGATGTAAGCATGGATTTTATTGTTGCCTTACCCAGGACTTAGAGGGGCAAGGATTCTGTGATGGTAGTTGTTGATAGGTTCAGCAAGATGGCTCATTTTGTGGCATGCAAGAAGACTGAGGATGCTGTCAGTGTTGCTGAGCTCTATTTAAAGGGAATTGTGAGGCTGCATGGGGTCCAAAAAACCATAGTGTCTGACAGGGACACCAAATTCCTGAGTTATTTTTGGAAAACCATATGGAGGCTTCTGAAAACAAAGTTGTTGTTCAGTACATCTCACCATCCTCAAACTGATGGCCAAACTAAAGTCACCAACAAAACATTGGGGAGGATACTGAGATGCATAGTCAGCAGGTCCTTGAGGGATTGGGATTTAAAAATGTCACAAGCTGAGTTTGCATTCAACAGGGCACCATCTGCTACAACTGGTCATAGTCCATTTGAGATAGTCTATGGGGTTAATATACTCATGCCCTTAGATTTATCCAGTGTTCCAAGAGGGGAGATGAACTTTAATGCTAAGACCGGAGCTGAGCAAATGCTAAAACTTCATGAATCAGTCAAGAAGCAGATTGAAACATGAAGCAGTGTAAGGTCTCTCAATGGAAGAAGGAGTTCATGCCAGGTGATCTGGTTTGGGTTCATCTGAGGAAATAAAGGTTCTCGGCTAGGAGAAAGAACAAATTAATGCCAAGAGCTGATGGCCCATTTGAATTTGTTGAAAAGATTTGCTCAAATGCCTACAAAGTGGATTTACCATGTGATTATGGAGTACATGGTACTTTCAATGTGGGAGATCTCAGTCCTTACTATGACTCAGATGATGAGGAGGCTATAGGCTTGAGGACAAGCCATATTCAACCAGGGGAGACTGTAGCAGGAGCCAGGGACCAAGGCAACACTGATCAGGCAGCAGGAAATAATCCCAGTCACACTACCCTGTTAACAACCACTGCCAGGCCTGCTTTGGGAGGTCTCAAGTGTTGGAGTATGTGTTCTCAACAATAGTGAGATCACATATTAAATCTCGTAATAAGAATACATAAGAGATAATTCAATTATATAGTCAACTGATCAACATTAATCGGTAATGATTGGCTAACTAGAGTTTGACATTACTGTCGTTTGACGATGGTGATCAATTGATCCCTTAAGGTAACACCTATAGGACAATTCCCTTAATAGATAAGTTGATTAATTGTATGTGTGACACCCCCATACTCCAAGGGCCTTACCAGGACCACTCAGGTATAGGAACGTCACCATCTCGGTTACCCGAGGCAATGATAATCATAAGACAATAAAGAAACGTATTTTAAAAGTAAATATAGTTTAAGTGATTACATGTCTCAAACCAAAACTGTTAAATGAAATACAACCAAACCAAAACTGTCTGCTAACAAAAATGATTAACTAAAGGACATCGTCTGACACAGCGGAAGACTCTTCTAACTACAAGTGATGACTCATCCCAGCTAGCCCATATGCATCATATCAAACCTGCTCAATAACTGCTTACCATCCCCGAATGGATCACCACAGTTTTTAAAACAATTAAACGGGGTCAATACTAATTACACAAAACAAATCACGGTAAAAACAAATGCCAAACAGCTCAATCGTCACATCCAACCCCAGTCTCTATAATCAATCTCCACACAACTGACTACACACTAAAGTGTGTAGTCCTGCCAGAGTACCCATCGCAACAGATACTCCACACTGCCAGTGGGGGACCGCAGCCATTCCCACCTAAGCCCCGCTCATCTCCATCGAGCGATAAACCCATGTTCATTAATGTGCACATCCCTTCTGTGGCGGGTTCCACAGAAGGCGAATCAAGGGCGTGAAGCCACTCCCGCAAGTGACTCCACTCAGCCAGGGACGCCCCCCGAAGACCACAGACAGATACAACAACAATCAACAATATTAATCAACAATATAACCAACAACCGTCTCAACCACCAACAATATACTTTAACAATAATCACAATGAAACCACCAAACACATCATGTAATTAATACTGAGTAGGGAAACCCTACCTGGAAAGCAATCACGTAATCGACGATCTAGCAAATGCTCAAAATCTCTCTTCTACGAACCCTCCTCCTATACATACATTCATACAATTACTACTACAACAATACAAACCATAAAAACCCCCAATTCCCCAAATTAGGGTTTAACCAACATTAACCAATTGCTATAAAAATGATACGTAGAACTTACCCTTGACGCAAGGATCTCAACGGTATAAAGAACAAAGGAAACCGACACCTCTAGCTCCGGGATTTGCTAATAATGCGGAAGAACAATGCAACGTAACTTGAAATCTCTCTTAACAGTGAATTAGGTTTTGTAAAAGTGTTTAAAGAAGATGACGAAACTTGTTATATATTAATCCGCGTTATTAACAAACACTACAAGAAAAACTAAAACAGGCGACCGAAATTTGGCGACTGATAATAGTAGTCGTCAACTTGGCGACTGATTAACAAATTAGCGACTGAAATCAGTCGCTAATTTGGCGACTGCCTTTTTTAAAAAGGGAATCTAATTTGGCGACTGATTTTTCAGATTTGGCGACGGATTTCAAGGTAGTCGCCAATTTGGCGACTGAATTTTAGTCGCCAAAATAAATTTCAGTCGCCAAATTTTTTTATAGAAACCAGATCCTCCTCTCTCCTACTTTACTCTTTCGAAACAAAAAAAAGGAAGCAGCGACGAGCGATGAACATCGACGACATAACCACACTTCCACCGCCACTTCCACCGCCATTTCCACTCTCTTTAATTAGGTTAGTTTTTTTTGTTTAATTTCAGTTTAATTAGTTGAATTTGTTAGATTAATTTGTAGTTAGTTTGATTAATTTGTGGTTAGTTTGTTAGATTTATTTGTAGTTAGTATGTTAGATTAATTTGTAGTTATATTTAGTTTAATTTGTGTTTGAATTAAAAGGGAATGATTAAGGGGGTTTTTGTTTAGGTTTAGGGTTATGGGTGGGGGGTTGGTCGGCCGTGGGTGGGCCGTGGTGGGCCGTGGGTGGGGTGGGTCGTGGGGTGGCCTTGGGTGGGTCGTGGGTAGTGTTTGGTGTTGGGTAGCTAAGTGAAACCGTCTCATTATCATTAGTATTAAGCTAAGTGGAACCGTCTTAATTAATATTATTATTATTATTATTACCAAGTTAAGTGAAACCGTCTTATTATTATTAATATTAAGCTAAGTGAAACCGTCTTTTGCATTAATGGAATTAGCTAAGTGGAACCGTCTTTTGGATTAAGAGAAATTAGCTATTAGCTAAGTGGAACCTTCTTTAGGACTTGATTTTGATAAATTTAGTTTAATAATTCATGTTATTGATGAATTGAGGTTGAATAACCCTGTTTTTTTTGTTTTTCTTTTCTCTTTTCAGGGTTGTCACCACACAACTTTTTTGAAGCACCACCGTCTCTCATGTAGTCGTTGCTTCTTGTTTTCTTTTCATTTTTGCTTTTACTTGATTAGTTAACCTCCTCTTACCAGTTACCTTTTAAATTTACTAATTTTAATTCAAATTATGCTACGGACTCTAGGATAGAAACCTTTATTATGTTGTTGAATTGTGCTATTGATTGACTTAATTAATTTAGTACCAAGTGTTGTTGTTTATCTTAAACTTTAAATTAGTGTTAGTTTGATTTGATGTTGACTTAGTACCCGTTCAAGAATTACTCATTAGGAGATTCTTGAATAGTCCCCATTTTGGGACTGTCTTTGTACGTTTCAAGTCATTTAGGTAGTAAACACGTACTTGAGATTTATTAATGAGGAATGAGTTTGGTGGCAATCCCTTTAATGTTCTCCGAATACATGTATATGTGGAGTAATTAGTTATTCTACATTGATGTGTATTTGGAGAACTGAAGGGAATTGCTGCTGAATGTTTTCCTCATTAATAAATTACAAGTGTGTTTGCTAGTGACTTGAAACGTACATTGACGGGTTTAGGTTAGAGTGATAAGGGCCCCATTCGAAGATGGATTACTTATTGACAATATTTATATATTGTTGGAGTGATAAGGACCCGTCAAATAACACCCGTAACCCGACTTACTCGATCGAGTAATCTCGTACTCGATCGAGTGCCACTTACTCGATCGAGTGCCAAGGCTACTCGATCGAGTACCCTACAGGCAGACTACTGTTTCGTATACCAAACATACTTACTCGACAGAGTAAGCCCCACTCGATAGAGTACCAAGAGACTCATAAAACCGTAGTATTACAGTATGTCGATACAAGTTAATCAATTCCTTACTTTTGAACAATTCATTGGTGAGTGAGAATATTTGTATCTTATTGTAGTTTGATTAAATAAGATTTATTTTAGTAATTGAAAGATTTCATTACTAAAATTCATTATTGTTTGTGAAACAATTAAATTAAGAATGATTGAATAATTATAACTGCAAAATGTTGTGAATTATATTTATATGACCCATTTTAATAATTGTAATCATGTATTACTAGCTAATTTATCATAAGTAACTTATTTGTTATAAAATGATATTTAAGGGGTTAAATATGCATTAAAATACATATGGGCATGGTGTGTGACACATGACCTACCTTATTACAAATGACAAATTGACAAACATAAAATGGATGTCCATATTATGGGTAAACCGAAAATTGGAGGGACAAATGAGTTAGTGGATGGTTTATTTTATTGTAAAATAAACATCATGATTACCCTAAAATAACTAGCCATGCAAACCTAGTCTTATGGGTAAGAACAATTGAAAAAGGGAGAGCATGCATAGGGTCTTCTCTTACCCTCCCAACCGGTTTTCACCATCAAAAGAAAGAGCTTGTCTCTAAAATTTTCATTCTTATCTTATGCATTAGTGTGGCATAGTCTTTTCTCCTCACATCTCTCTAAAAATAAGTTTTAGATCTAAAAACTTGTTCAATCTAAATTCTAATAATTCCTCCTTATTACTAGTGTAGTAACTACTATATTATTAGAATTTTATTTTAAGGATAACTAGTATATTAATCTAGTTAATTAATATATTAGTTTTAAGGGATTGTTTTGGGTGCAATCAAGAGGAGACTTTCTATTTTGAAAGTTTGAATTTATGGAGGATCATTCCAATGTATTAAGCTCAAGAACAAGTGAAGGTAGGAGACCTTACTTGTGCCCAAAATTCGGTACATTTACAATGTAAGGAAACTCGATTTTCTTCCTTATTTCATTATTTCGTTATTCATGCACTAGATCCATATAAATATAAATTATGGGTAATTTATAAAATGAATTAGATGAGTCTAATAGAGGTATATGAACCCAACAATTGGCATTAAGAGCTTTGGTGTTGCATGCATAATCGGTTTTGTTTTTCCGAGTTAAATGTAACATAATTAAAACTAGATATTTTAGATTTATAATGATAATTCACGAAAAAAATTTGCATGTAATATATTCTGGTTTCAAAATGTTTTTAGCTCATATTGATGATTTATGGATGATTATTGCTTATTTTAATGATTTTTAGTGAAATAATTACATTTTATTGAGTAAAATGAACTTTTATTTACTAAAAATAGTTAAACTTTACTAATGGCCGTGATTTTTTTAGTATGACCTCACATGCATATTTTTCATATTGTATGTAAAATTTCGGATCATTGTGATTAGTGTTGCATGTTTTATGCTTTTTATGTGATAAAAATGCTATAAATGGAGGTTAAATGACTAAAAATAGTTAAACTTCGAAACCGGCCATGAAATTTTTATATGATGTCACATGCATATTTTATAGATTGTATGTAAAATTTGAGATAAATGTGATTTATTATGCATGATTTATAATTTTAATGGTTAAAATGATATAAATAGTGACTATTTTTAGCAAAAATAGCTAAAATGAATTTTATGGCATAAAATTTTTCCCTAATGTTGTATATACGATATGAACATCAGATCTAAAGTTGCATGATTAATTTTGATTGATTTGGTATGTTTATTGATTTTTATGTGATAAAATCGATAAAAGGGCAACTTTATTAGTCATAAAAATTAATTCGAAATTTTTGGTTGAAATTTTGCCCTTTTTAGGTTCTGGAAATTATTTAAGAATGTTCAAAATTTTTATTTTGATGTTTCCATAATTTTTATGTTTTATTTGGATTAAATGGTAAAAGTTATGATTTATACGATTTATTAATGAAGTAAATTATAAGTATTTTGTGGGTAAATTTTATTGAGTTTTTGGAATCTTGATAATATTCCAGTATTTACAAAAATGTGATTTTGAATTTTTCCAAATTTTTATGATTTATTGGGAATTATTTCATAATTATGATTAAGAGAAGTTTAATAAGCAATAATAGAAAACCAAGTTGAATTATTGTCAAAAATTGAGCGAAGACTAATTTTTGAGTTCTAAGAAGGTTAAGATAATTAACTTGGGCTTAAATTTGATTTAAGTATTGATTTGTGATTTTAATAAGTTATTATCACGCATTTCCATAGAACCGGATTATATACGATATAAGGTTTAAATAGGGCGATTTGGCACATAATTTGGCATGTTAGATCATATAATAATGTTGCACTTTTTATTGATGAATGTCATATTTTATTTATGTAATTTTGAATTATGTAATTTTATCTTGGTATGGCCTTAGTTTTAATCGATATTACCTGTAATGTAAGGGGATATTGATTCGGTTGTAATTTATTGTGATCTCGTATCACTTTTATTTTTACTAGTTTTTCGTATTACAAATGTATAATAGGAATAGCTTTGTATTTTTATTATTATTTGTAATTCCGGAGTTCCTTCAAGACGGTACCATTCGGAAAGGCGTTCCGACAAAGACGGTGTTCTTGGAAGATGTGCCACTTGAAGATTCAAGGGACCAAAGGAGTTGGTTTCCGAATATGTAATAGATTATTTGATTTTCTATTTTAGGAAGGCCATACTAGGAAATTTATTTATTGCTTATGCTTTTTTCCTTTATATGTTTGCATGCATTGCCAAATCGCCATAAACAACACATGCATATCATTTCGAGTAATCGACCGTGTCAATTATAATTATCGTTAGTTCGAAAATTTAGTTCACTTAAATTTGATAGATAATAAATTGACTCGACCTCACATATTTTAAAAATTGAGACTTAGCCTTACCAAATAGTAGGAACTCATGAATTCCAATTTCATTAGGGGTACAATACGATATTGAAATATTATATCAGGGTGCTTTCTTTGACGTTGGGTAAGTGGGGTAATAAATAGTTATTGCACTTCAAAATTTGGTTGATCTCAACGAAAGTATTAGAGGGACCGTTGTCCCAATAGGTTCGGGCTAAAGATGAACTTAACGTAAATGCATCGACCGAGAGTTCTAATTGTAGAATCGGTTAAAAGGGTTAACCCACCAAGATTATATTAGCAAGAGGTGTAGAAGGCCCGTAGGCTCACATCCAAGATTTAATATGAATTTTGGGTCTCGGAATCGTTTATATAATTGGGTGGAGGTCATTATATAAATGCTAAAACATACTTAAATGTTTTATATATTACGATGAATGTTATTTTTTCCCACTATTTCGTTGTTTAATTTGTTCTATATCTTTGCTCCTTGACATATACGATGTCATTTCGATTTTAACTTATGTCTCCATTAAACCACTATAGCTAAAGACAAATGGAATCTCCTTTCTAAAAGCCTCAATTGAACCGTTTAAATAAGGCATGGACTAGCTCCATAGGAATCGTTCTATTCCATAGAACTCCATAGGAATTGTCCTATGTCATATAAGATTAGCATCTTAAATTCCTAAACATACCTATGTATGATTTCTTGTGAAGAAATATGACTAGAGGTAATGATTAAGTCAAAATATGTTTTGATAATATCTTCTACGCATCAACGGTTCAAAAGTCTTATTGCCCAACCTAAACACTTGTCATCAAGCACTTAAGTTGTTAAGAACATGACAATGTCAAATTGGTAAATGAATTTGTTAGATATTTTGATTGACCAAATACCACAATAGAGTTCATCCATGTGAAGGATTAACTTGGATTTTATATGAAGATAAGTCTTCATCAAGTAGAAATTCTTGAAAAGAGTGGGAGCAATAAGAAGTAAGTACCTATCTTAATTGTTAAGGATAGAACTAGGCTCAAAAAGAGAAAGCGTTACACACTAAAATAGATACAACCCCAAATATATAAAGATCAATAAAGTTGGTTGTGTGACCCCAACATATTCCTTCTTGAATATCTGTGACATTGACATTGCATTCTTGCGAATTACCACATCATGAGTATTTGATATAAATTTGTGGATTTCATCATAATATTTGGCATTATCGTGTGACGACTAGCAAGAATAAGTTCAGAAATTTGCATGAATGGAACTAGGGTAGTTGCCATTTCATCCATGAACATATGAATGATGTAGTGTACTCATTTTCGTTTTGTATTTAGAAATGTACCTCAATAATTGTTATGATGTACACTAAGTCTAAATAAGAATATAATTCAAGCTTTTGTATAAAACGCAAAGGGTTTCTCTATTATGTAATTAAAACAAGCGTTGTGCTCTTACACATCACGATTCAGTTTATGGTGTGACCATACAAATCAAGGTAATTATATTCAAACTAAAACTAAATGTCATATAAACAAGGCTCAAGTTGGTAACCCCAATCATTTCTCAATTCTCGATTGAAAATCGCATTTAGAAACTAGTTTTGACTAGTGTCCCAAACCATTTCATTGGGAATCTCTTGGTGTGTGCGAATCTCATGATTTTTCCTTGAAAAGGATTATGAATAGAGCAAGATATTCGCCCTATTTATACTTTGAAGTGTATGGTCGAATACAATTTCAATCAGAAAAGGTTATTACTTCTTCATCTCTTTTACCAACGGATTAGGTAGATACTTGATATCCACTTAATGAGGTAAGAAGAGAAATTCTTTGAATAAGTTCAATGAATATTTAAAAGGTATCAAAACCTAGAGATTATAAAATCAAAGTATTAGTACTTTGTTTATATAGGGAACAATAAAATGAAGACTTTTATTTGCACCAAAAGAAGTGTGATATGGTATCACAAGTTCACCTTTATAAGCACATAATATTAAATAAGGTGTGTTAGAAAGTGACAAATAATCCTATACGACATGATTGAATCTTTACTATAAAGTTGGCAGTAGTTTCTATTACAATTTGTCTAGTATTTATTTATTCCACTAAAACAAAACATAGTTAGAGAGTGTTTGGCAATAAGAATTTAATTTGAAATGCCTCATTTACAATTTAGCAAAGTGAAATAAAGATTTGAAATGAGGGGGGTTAGGGAGTGGATTTCAAATGAGTTTATTTTAGCCTTACTTTGATTTGGGAGGGATTTGGAAATCCAAATCCAATTGGTTTGCCAAACATGCAAATTGTTCCAAATCTAAATTTGAGAATACAATCTTGGTTACCAAACACACCATTAAAGCAATCAAGTACAATTCATATATGATATGATTAGGCATGGTACCTAAGTTGTAGCTTGTTTCGAAAGAAAGCATGTGACTTTCTAACCCAACTATCACGAGAACAACAAGTTTGTGGCTCGTGATGCTGTCTATTAAAGAAAAAAAAAAAGATTATTTCTTAAAGACAGAGTGGGAGAAAATGTTCAAGAGCCACAAACTGAAAATAAGACGTAGGAAGATGTTCCTTCTTGGTCAAAATCAGTAAATATTTCTTCGAAATCTAAGTGGACAGGAGTCATGTTATTTTTGAAAGTAACAAACCTGCAACTAATTAAGATGCTTTATCTGGTCTCAACTCCACATGAGTCTGAAGTGAGCATAAACATAAAGATGTTTATTTAGCTTGGTTGATTGGTGGCAAAGGGTTTTGCACGCAACAACAACGCCTCATTAAATTCGGATTTTATAGTTGGATTTTAAAATCAACTTGCATGAGTTTTGAAAATCGCAACTATCCTAAGGTAGGATGAAAACTTAAGAAGAGGTCTTAAGTAGAAGTTAAAGAGTTGAACTGTATGTTTTGATCATGTGATAAACTTTCTCGATTTGTCGAGTAGTTTATACATGGAGTTTAGTGGGAGTAATGTGGTGTTACTAGTCTTATATATAAGGGACATATTGATCATTGTGAATGATGGAAGACTTAGGAGAAAAATAATACATCTCTCAGGTATCCAGACTTATAAAGATAGTTCTAAAAGGATATTAGCGTTAAATGAATATTCTTATGTTAATAAGAATCTTGACAAGTTCAAAAGTATTGAACATGTAGAAATTGAATTCACATGCTTCCGCTGCAAGATTAATTCATTACGCTAAGATGTATCACCATTCTTAAACCTCGTATACTTGGAGTATGACGAGATGTTACAAATCGAATCTTTGAGAAAAGTCTCTATATAGCCACATAGTTCATTAGTTAGTACTCGGGAAGTACTAGAGAGATGAAGCTAAGCATTTAGAAATGAGATGGATTTATGTGCAAGGAGTTACACAAAAACCATATTCCAAACATATAAGGATGGTTAGAGAACCATCTTGGCTATATTATTTAAGGAGGATATCTGCTAGGAACATCCTAGGCAGTTGAACAATAAGATATACACAACGGAAATTAAGTACACTTGCAATAATGACATATGCAAGAAGAAAGGGATCATATAAGGATTCGGTTTTATGAATTGGAAGAACTATGGTAGTTCGTTCCAATAACCGAAAGTCCTATCCCTACATACTGTAAGGACAGTGGGAGTTATTTAAGGCAAGAGAGCCTATATCTAGATTGGATCTAGACACGTACTCAAAAGGTTTTTATAATAAAGATTATACATAACAATGGGAAATAGTATATTGTAAGGTTCGGAAGAGTGCAAGGTGTTGCTGAGACTTACTAACCAATGGCCTTTTCACAGGCTTAACATGATAAGTCATGTCATTTCAATTGAGTTGAAATGTGAAATTATATACAAAATGGAATATGGATTATAGATTATGTAGTAATTGATATTGTATCAATTTTACATATGTGATAATGCATTCATCGTTTGAGTTTTATTAAAAACTCTTTTATTGCTTTGTTATATCCAAACAGGTTGTATGGACAACGTTGAACCCTATTAAAGTGAACTAGATTAACATAGTATTGGCCCCTTGTTGCTTATATGAGGTGACGTCTCGAAACGACTAGAGTGTGATGCGATTGATGGCAAGTTCAAGTGCCATAGAGTCATAAGAGATGACTAGTCGATCACATAGGCAGACTGTATGGGACACTCTGTCGGGCAGTGACCGCTTATAGAGTTCTGATAATTTTTATAAAGCCTGGTCATGGCGAGAGCTACTATAGTATTCTTTTAAGTCGATTCTTTGACTAAAGACTATTCGCCCAAGGTGGCACGGTTTCTGAGTGACTTTGATTTATGCTCTACGATTTTCGTAACTGAGGTCAAATGGGCATCTTTTAGGTCATGATGAGTTGTGGCTATTCAAAGGAATAGTGCGATAGGAATTGTCCACCCCCTTGTCAGGGTTATCTAAAATCTCAGGGCCACTCGAGGAGTAGTGAACGGAAAATGCGTGGCCACGCTCGGAAGGTATCTACGGTAGATAATTTCGGTCAAACAGTTACTCTCCAGATCGAGGAAACCACTCAAGATATGATCAAATGCAAGTACGACCTGCAAGACACCTTGCATTGAGTGGGAGATAGTAATAGGACAAGAGAATTGGTGACGCACACTTGTCTCGGATAAGTGGGAGATTGTTGGAGTATGTGTCCTCAACAATAATGCGATAATATATTAAATCTCGTAATAAGAATACAAAAGGGATGATTCAATTATATAGTCAACGGATCAACATTAATCGGTAATGATTGGCTAACTAGAGTTTGACATTACTGTCGTTTGACGGTGGTGATCAGTTGATCCCTTAAGGTCACACCTATAGGACAATTCCCTTAATAGATAAGTTGATTAATTGTATGTCGATACAAGGTAATCAATTCCTTACTTTTGAACAATTCATTGGTGAGTGAGAATATTTGTATCTTATTGTAATTTGATTAAATAAGATTTATTTTAGTAATTGAAAGATTTCATTACTAAAATTCATTATTGTTTGTGAAACCATTAAATTAAGGATGATTGAATAATTATAATAGCAAAATGTTGTGAATTATATTTATATGACCCATTTTAATAATTGTAATCATGTATTACTAGCTAATTTGTCATAAGTAATTTATTTGTTATAAAATGATATTTAAGGGGTTAAATATGCATTAAAATACATATGGGCATGGTGTGTGACACATGACCTACCTTATTATAAATGACAAATTGACAAACATAAAATGGATGTCCATATTATGGGTAAACCGAAAATTGGAGGGACAAATGAGTTAGTGGATGGTTTATTTTATTGTAAAATAAACATCATGATTACCCTAAAATAACTAGCCATGCAAACCTAGTCTTATGGGTAAGAACAATTGAAAAAGGGAGAGCATGCATAGGGTCTTCTCTTACCCTCCCAACCGGTTTTCACCATCAAAAGAAAGAGCTTGTCTCTAAAATTTTCATTCTTATCTTATGCATTAGTGTGGCATACTCTTTTCTCCTCACATCTCTCTAAAAATAAGTTTTAGATCTAAAAACTTGTTCAATCTAAATTCTAATAATTTATCCTTATACTAGTGTAGTAACTACTATATTATAAGAATTTTATTTTAAGGATAACTAGTATATTAATCTAGTTAATTAATATATTAGTTTTAAGGGATTGTTTTGGGTGCAATCAAGAGGAGACTTTCTATTTTGAAAGTTTGAGTTTATGGAGGATCATTCCAATTTATTAAGCTCAAGAACAAGTAAAGGTAGGAGACCTTACTTGTGCCCAAAATTCGGTACATTTACAATGTAAGGAAACTCGATTTTCTTCCTTATTTCATTATTCATGCACTAGATCCACATAAATATAAATTATGGGTACTTTATAAAATGAATTAGATGAGTCTAATAGGGGTATATGAACCCAACATCAAGTACCAGTACAAGTTGAACCACCAGCTGCCACCTTGGCCAGCTGAAACCTTGAGCAACTAAGATCAGAAAAGTCCTAAGGAGCCAGGTCTAATTCACCCTGCAATCAAGAGAAAATCAAACTGAAAGTCAAGCTGCTGAAAGGGACATAAAGCATAAAGCATATTGCCATTTATGGCTAAACAAAGAAGGAGCTGTTGCTGGGGTACTTTTCCTTGTCTCTCCATATTTCAAATACCACCTAAGAGCCAAAGTCAAGGCATATACTGCACCCATTCGTCCTTATACTCCTAGCCAAAGAAACACAGCATCCTAGGAAGCAGCATGTCACTATCAGTGTAGAATTTCTGTTGTTATCTTGCAGTTTTCTTTTAAATCATTTTGTCATCATTGTAAATATTTCCAGCACTTTATTTATGTCCTAAGAACTAATCCTGGCATTTGGATGAGATTTCTAGGTTAAAATTTGTAACAGATGTCCAAGAGGAAGGCCTCTATAAGGACCTCTCCTCCAACTGCATTTAGGCAGCTTTTGATGAATATTAAACCTCAGTTTTCTCTCAATTTTAAATCTCTATAACTTGTGCTTAGTCTGTAGTTAAGAGTCAGGCATGTTAACATCTTGTGCTTAGACTGTAGGTATTGAACAAAGTCTGTTAGTGAGGTTCATTCAATCATGTGCTCAGACTGCAGGTTGTTTGATCTTGCTGTTAACTTGAGTTTGTCTTTATCTGTGCTTGGCTGTGATAATTTCCAGTTTAAGTTGTCCAAATTGTTAGCTTGCTTCCCTGTGAGTATTCTGTGGGATTTGAGTTGATAATTATATCCCTTGGTCCTTGTTCAGTTGCAAACATCAATCATGTGTCAAACTGTCTGATTTCTCCTGTCAGGCAGTCAAATTAATTTCTCAAAAAAATATTTAGAGTGCTTCAAAATTATTGAAATTTTAATCAGAGTTAGTTTATTCATTTAACTAGCATCCCCTTCCTGGATCACATGTATACCCATCTTGGTCACTTCATCTTTCAGCCTCATTAGTGATATAGTTGTGCATAAAGAATGCACACTCTTCCTGCTCAACGCATCGGCCACCACATTGGCGTTCCCTTCATGGTATATGATATCCATGTAATAATCTCCTATAAGCTCCATCCACCTCCTTTGTCTCATGTTCAACTCCTTTTGAGTAAAAATGTACTTGAGACTCTTGTGATCAGAAAACACCTTAAAGGTCGCCCCATAAAGATAGTGTTTCCAAATCTTGAGAGCAAACACAACTGCACCCAACTCTAGATCATGTGTCGGATGGTTCTCCTCGTAAGACATCAATTGCCTAGAACAATAGGCAATGACTTTCCCGTTTTGCATCAACACACAACCCAACCCGTTCTTTGAAGTATCTGTATGTACCTTGAAGTTCTCACTCCTTTCAGGTAAAGCTAAGACTCGAGCTATGGTCAAACGCTCCTTTAATGTTTGGAACATTATCTCACAACTTTCATCCCAATAAAACCTGTTATCTTTCCTCATCAACGCTGTCATAGGCTTGGCGATCTTGGAAAAGTCTTTCACGAACCGTCGATAGTACCCTGCCAAACCCAAGAAACTTCTGATCTCTGCCACATTCTTTGGTGCATCCCAGTTAGACACTGCCTCAATCTTGCAAGGATCCACAGCTACACCCTCCTTAGAGATCACATGGCCTAGAAAAGCCATTTTCTCTAACCAGAACTCACAGTTAGACAGCTTAGCATACAACTGGTTGTCACATAAGGTTTGCAACACCAATCGTAAGTGCTCCTCATGCTCCTCCTTATTCATGGAATAGACTAAGATATCATCTATGAACACCACCACGAACTGGTCCAAGTACTGGCTGAAAACCCTGTTCATCAAATTCATAAACACTGCTGGTGCATTGGTCAACCCAAACGGTATCACCACATACTCATAGTGACCATACCTTGATCGAAAAGTTATCTTTGGTATGTCTTCATCCCGAGTCCTCGCTTGATGGTACCTCGACCTTAGATCAATCTTTGAAAAGACACCTGCTCCACTCAACTGGTCAAAAAGACCATCTATCCTCGGTAAAGGATACTTGTTCTTCACTGTGACATGGTTGAGCTCTCTTTAGTCTATACATAACCTCAAGCTCCCATCCTTCTTCTTCACGAACAAGACCAGTGCACCCTACAGCGATACACTTGGTCTAATATATCCCTTATCCACCAAATCATTCAACTGTTTCTTCATCTCTTCTAACTCCTTAGGACCCATATGGTACGGGGCCTTAGAGATTGGCCTCGTCCCTGGTTTCAACTCCACACTGAAGTCTATCTCTCTCTTCGTTGGTAAACCCGATATCTCATCTGGAAAAAAAAAACATCTTGGCAGCTGACCCCTGATTATTGTCAGCTACCGGTTTCTGATAAGAATTACCGCCATTGTGGTTGAACCCACCGCTGTTACTCTGCCCTCCTTGATTGTTCCATGACCCAGCTGGTCGGTTGCTAGCATAGCTCTGCGTCGGTCCCTGTGAAAAGCTCCCCTGAGACTGTCTCTGAAAGCCTCTCCCCATAGTACTCGTACACTCATGCCTCTTGTGACCCATACCGCCAAAGTTGAAACATGTCATACCCCAGCAGCTGCTACTACCACGACCGCGCCTATATGAAGAACCTCCACTAAAACCCGACCCAGAAGAATAGGCTCTTGCCTGATTATTGTTGTTACTCTTCTTGTAACTAGATTGTACACCGCCGTCACTCTCAGCCTTTCTCTTCTTAGAGCCCCTCTCTTTGTATCTCGACCAATCTCTCAGCTCGTCCAGCCCTCTCATAAGCTTCTTTCACATCGGTAAGAGTCCCTGCCGGTAGCTTCTCCATAATCTGGTAAGTCAACCCCTTCTCAAAACGGAGTGCTAAATTCTCCTGATTTAGCCCCATATCCTCAGCATATCTGGCCTTCTCATTAAAGTTGTGTTAGTACTCGGTCACCGTTATATCTTCGGTCATCGTAAAGGAATCAAACTCATCACGGAGTTTGCTACGAACATACTCCGGAACGAACTCCTGCCTCATAGCCTTCTTAAACTCAGACCATGGAATTGCAGTCTTACCCTGCCTGTAACACCCGCCATTTTTGGTTATCTATAATCTATTATTATTATTATTATTATTATTATTATTATTATTATTATTATTATTATTATTATTATTATTATTATTATTATTATTATTATTATATAAATTGAATGAATTTACATTTTATTTAAAATAAGATTTTATTTAATAAAAATAACATATTTTGTCTTTATTTCTTAAAATAGTACAACTATGCCGGTATTGAAACTGTTTTATATTCTACATCAAATCTCGACGTTTAGCTCGAATAGCTCGAGCTTGATTTTAAAAGCTTGTATTTTCATTTTGGGCATTTTTCATTTTGAATCGAAACGAATCTTTGAACTCGGAAACAGGCCCGTTGATTGACTAAACCTAACATACACATAAAAGCTTGGGATGTACTTTTTCAATTCGCATTTTACTCTTTCACATACGTCTTTTACGATTTTACCCTTGTCATTTTTTCCCTTCCTCACCCAATTGATTTTTTTTTTTCTCATCTCCCTTCGCCACCGAAAGTCCCTCCGGCAACCCATATCCGGTCAACCCTAGCTAACTAGCTCCGGCCGAAAAAAAAAACGAGATTGCGAAAACATTCATCATTCAATATACTGGGGAAAGTGGATCCAAACAACATGAAAAGTTGGCGTAAATGGCACTTCAAATTCAATATACAGGAACCATGTTGCAATTAGTGTAACGTGATTTAGATAGTGTTAATGGCAATACTCCAACATTAAAGAACCCTAAACAAAATTCTCGAGAGCATTTTTAACGGCCACTCATGTTCAAGACGCAAACAGCCAAACACATATCTCAATAAACTCAACAAAATAAATTAATGATTTATAAACATCTAAATAATTTCACTAATTGGAAAATTATGATTCATTGTTCAATTTTTGGAGCAATTAGATTAGATTTTAGGGAGAAAGGTTGACATAAAAGTTAATTTGATAGGGTTAGGTAAAAGGGTATGATATGGAAAGGTAATGCAAAAATGTATGTGAAAAAGTAAAGTTCGTATGTGAAAAAGTAATTCCGAAAAGCTTCTGTACAACTTTTTGTTTTAATTTATAAAGCCGTCATCTCCTTCCTTCGTGTAAACCAGGCTCTAATGGCGGTTGTGTTTCTTTGGTTCCGTTCTCCTTCTTTACTCCATCGTTTTGCGTGATTCTTGCACCGATGGATTGTACTCACTTCCTAATTCAAATCCATGATTTGGGTTTCGTCCTTAGCATCCCTTATTTGATATAAAACAGACCGCAATATCCCTCGGCGCAAAAACAGCGGCTGCAGTTGCGGTTTCGCATCATCAAGTTCGTGGGCTTAGTTCTCTTTACTGGGGACGACCCATTTGAAACCGAGACCTCCGGGTGATAGCCCGTGATGTCTAGAACCGTTCTATGGTGGTCGTTTTTCAATATATGTCTGTTTGATCCATCGAAAACAAATCCTTCGAGCAGTTCGCAGTTTTGATCCTTTTTCGAGTACCCAACTTAAAACCTTGGTATCTCCCTCGTTTCTTAATGGAATGCAGTGATTCTCGCTTCTTTTGCTTCGTCTCTATGTCCTCGCCGCAGTTTTGTAAGTATTTATTTGTACCTTCTTTTGTAATTCGTGCCTTAGTAGTGAATGTGAGCTAACACCCTTTATTTCGTGAAAACAGAGTGTCGCGGGCAGCACCTGTTCTTGACCTTTTTCAGCACACCTCCCGCCATCTTTGACCTCCTAACTGACTATATTCACAAAATAGGAAGTCCCACGATTCTAAAACACTAAAGAAAACAAAAATCCGTCTTCATTTGACCCTTCAATCGTCTCAGCAAAGACCGTCGCACATAAACATCCAAATTTCGAAAAGAATCGCTTATACCTCCTGTCAACCATTTACATTTCGAGATCGGCATTGTTTCGTAGGCTATCAAGAGGACCCTCACGAAGGCGAGTATCACATCCAATCGGACAGCGAATAAAGGTAACGCGTGATGGCTGGCTCGATATTTCATTAAGTGAATTGAGTAGTTGCATGTCTTATACTTGTTTTAATGTTTTTTTATGATTTTAATTAAATTTGTTTATTTCGAAAACTATGATTTACGATGTTATAATATTAATGAATAATTGAATTTGCAAAAGTTAGTATTGGCCGAGACTATTTTTATAGTATGTGTCGAAAATTTTATATATTGTTCTTATTATTGTCTTTAATAAAGTTTCAGCACTTTGTCAAATCTGTCTGTCGCCTTGTACAATTTATTTCTCCGTCTTAAAATGTTTGTCTTTGAAACTATTGAAAAGAGACTCATGTTTATTTCAGGTCTATATTCTACCTGTAAAATTTCGTAATTTTAGTACGTGTCGTTTGTTCACAATAAAATATTTATGAACAGCGTGCTGAAATACTCGCGAAACGGGCAGTAGCTCAAAGATTATTTCGAAAACCTAATTTATACTTTGAAAATATTCTGGATCTTTTTTGTGTATAAACTTTGAAGAGTTTAGATAATGTTGGAATTTTACTTTGCCTCAAAAATGTTTGTTAAACCTGTTTTATGAACTGATACATTTTATGCGACGATTTCTGTCAAACTTTAAAGATCAGTTTCCAAACCCCTGTTAAGTTCATCATTTGGAAAATGCTTATTTCAAAAATGTTGTAGCTAAGTATCTTAGGGATCCAACCCAATTAGTCTTGCATCATTTCGATTTTTCTGGAATTAGTTATGATTGTTATAGCATGACTGTTCTGTTTTTTGAAAGCTGTAAATTCTGTTTGTTAAGCCTTTTGACTATTTCGGCCTTAATTCATCTTTCAAAGTCCTCTTTAAAATGAATTCAACATTTTATACATTAATTTAGGATATATGTCTCAAGGCCTATTATTAGCTATTTTGATATAATACCTAGTTCAACGGTTTACTATATCGAATAATTACTATTTTTTACTATATTACTACTTTTAATAACCGTTTATATTTATCAAATTTCTATTTTTAGAATGTTACTATTTTTATTAAGTTCCTACTTTGAGAAGGTATTTATTCTAAGTAAGATTCTATTTATAGAAAGTTACTATTTTTTAGAAATTGTCTTCTTGTAAGGTTTTCCTTTTAAAGGATTTGAATAATGAACACTTTTGAGGTGGTTTTGAATAGTTATGGAACAGTTATGTGTGAGGTTTAGAATAATAACTTAGGATATGCATTGTTGTGCTTTCAGCTATACAACTGGTGTTATCCTGGAGTGATGCATCAGTGTAATAAGTTGTTGCCATTAGCTATAGAACTGGTGTTATCCTGAAGTGATGCATCAGTAGTCGAACTGGGTGTGAAGTCATTCCCGGAGTTGTGTACATATCTTAGACTAGGGCCTCGTACCGGTGTTATCCTGGAGTGATGCACAGTGGGGTAAGTCGCCGCCCTATTATAGTTGAGTGGTATTATGGTACTTTAGCATAGTCCTGAGTGAAAATCTATACTAAGACATTAAGCTGGTTTTCCATAAGGAGTATTTGATATTGTATCTTATACTTTAATGTGTTTGGACTTGATTTTGATTTTCAATTGTTCAAATGCTTATTTATGTTTTAACATATTATGATGTACTGAGTTTCATATTTCAAGTAATTGTGGTTTTAGCATTGCTCATTCAACTTGATGAAATGTGGCTGGGAGAACGCCTGAGTTACTCCCCACTGATTGTGGCTGTTATGTTTATAACATGACAGGGGTTGGTTTATGCCGGGGTTCAAGTGAGAGCTAGCGAGTAGTAGATTCTACTCTTTTGTTTTCCTTTTTCTTTTGGATTTTGTTACACACTTTTGAGGTTTTAATTTTTAGCCCTTTTGTAAAAGTGGCATTTGTATCGACTTACCGTTTTGGGAATGTTCCCATGGATTATACTTATTTTAATCCAAGTTTGAGTTATTTAGTTTATCATTGTGATTTAATCCCATTCAACAGTGTTTCCGCCACTGTTTTGCACTAGATTTTGTAGGGGATTACACTGCCTCATGTAGATGTCTAAAGCACTATCCTTTACCTTATCCCGCCATTCCCCAGCTACAGCTCTCAGATAGAACACAGCTTGTTCTACCTTGAACTCTTCCGGACAGTGTACCACTCCCAAGATATTCTCCATCTCCCGGTGCCAGTTGTCGACCAAAATCGGCGCACCTCTACCCATATAGATAGTGGGGTTGAAGCGAGATATCGTAATGTTCATCTTGTCAAAGTCTACCTCGGCCTCCTTATCCTTCCCCATCTTCTTGAGGGTTTCAGTAAGCGCGTCCCGATGCTCAAGCATCTTGCCGATCTCATCAACACTCATCTCCTGAGCCCTAACGTACAACGCTGATCTCTTTGGCGGCATATCTTTGAGCTATAAAAGGGAGATAAACGCAAGCACATAGCCTACGGCTCAAAGCAAATATGACCCACACAGAACTTACTAGATCGAGTAATAGCACACACTCGATTGAGTAGGAGTCACTCGATCGAGTAAACCACCAACTCGATCGAGTACCCCGACTCCAGAACCTGCCCAGAACTGTTATAAAACGTACTCGATCGAGTCGCATACGTACTCATTCGAGTACCAGACACTCGATCGAGTACTCCCCTTACTCGATCGAGTTGCACAAAACAGTAGCTACTGCCCAACGTATACATATACCCACTCGATCGAGCTCAGCCCACTCGATCGAGTCCACCCTACTCGATCGAGTCCACCCTACTCGATCAAGTTCCCCCACTCGATCGAGCCATGATAACGATTCTAGCTACCCACATGCCTTTAACTTTATAACTTTTCGTAAAAATAATTTAGTATAAACATATCACACCTCCTAATCAGATGTTACTAAGATTGCCACATTATAAAATCACTTCCATCATACAAACATGCTTAACCATAGATCATATTATCATGCAACAATTACTTTCATCTATTCCACCACAACATCCATCATATAGTTCAACCAACATATGCATATGAACAATAATAAACATCTAGCGATCCCATGACACCCCATAGTGACCGGTTCAAAGTTGTAGGGCGAGTTCGCGACTTTAGGACGTCTCCCAAGCCTTTCAATTAGCTCCCAACAACTCCTACCCGGGTTCATTTTAGTTTGACTCCCTAAGTTCATTAGGTTCATTAGTTACGGGTTTCAAAATCGTCGCTCTGATACCAGTTTGTAACTCCCCCATACACCAAGGTGCCTTACCAAGACCACGTAATGCATGGAACTGCTACCATCTCGGTTACCCGAGGCATAGTAATCAAAATTGACCATCAAGAAACGTACTTTAAGTAAATAGTTTAAAGTGTTACATCAAAACCAAAATGAGAAATACGATACAAGTGTTCCAAACCAAAATCCAACTAAAATAAACAAAATTTTATGACACTACAGCAGAAGTCTACTACTCGGACTCGTGGTGACTCATCCCCAGCTAACCCGCGCGCATCCAAGCCATACCTGCTAAACAACTGCTCACCATCCCCGAATGGATCACCACATTTTTCAAAACATTTAACAGGGTCAGTTACTGCATAAACAGTAAAAGATAAACAACAAACAGAAACACAATCAAAATTCCCCAACACCGTCACATCACCAATCATCTGACTACGCACTAAAGTGTGTAGCCCTACCAAAATACCCATTGCAATAGGTATTCCACACCGCCAGTGGGGGATCGCAGCCATTCCCACCTAAGCCCCGCTTATCTCCATCAAGCGAATAACCCAAGTCCATTAATGTGCACATCTTCCTTGTGACGGGAACCACAAGAGGCAAATCAAGGACGTGAAGCCACTCCCGCATGTGACTCTACTCAGCCGAGGACGCACCTCGCGAACCATAGACAACAACAACATCAATTACAACATCAACAATACCAAAACAAATTACGACATAATCACATGCCAATCAAACAATAACCATATTATAGTCATTTATACAATACATGAGTAGGGAAACCCTACCTAGAATGAAATCACCGATTAACAATCACAAGCAGCGGATGAAAAGTGTTCCTCTATGAAATCACCTTCTATAATCACATAATCATATAATTACAATCTAACATCAACAATACTCCCAAAATCCCAAATTCACCCAATTAGGGTTTAAATAAAACTAATGAAACGACATAAAAACGGTACAAGGACCTTACCCACAATACGACGATCTCAACGGTATAAAGAACTCAGAAATCTGACGACTCTAGCCCTTGGATTTGATAGCAATGCGAGAGAAGGATCTTACATTGTTTTGTTTTCTCTTTAAAAAGGTTTAGAATAAAATAGAAAGGTAAAAGAAACTGGCGGAAATGTTTATATAACCTTTTCACCCGTTGCTATCAAACCCGACAAAAACCCATATAAACCGATTTACTCGATCGAGTAACTGAGGTACTCGATCAAGTACTGCCTACTCGATCGAGTTGACCTCACTCGATCGAGTATCCATCAGGCAGAACACTCTCCAGAACGAAAAACTAACTTACTTGGCAGAGTAAGCCTTACTCGATAGAGTACCCAACAGCTCATAAATCTGTGGTATTACAATTTTCGCCCATATGGGGAGCAGTGTTGACAGGTTTGCATGCTTGAACCGAGGGCTTGGGAGCGGTCTTCTTAGTTGTCAATTTGTCATCACTTGCACTTATCTTAGTTTTTGACATTTAAACTCTTTATCTTTTCAATGGGGTTGTATTAACGGGATGGTATTTGCATCCCCCAAACTTGTAACCATGTTAACTAACTACAACTTATCTATTTAAGTTATGTTAAGTACTTATTTACTCGATTGTTCGCACTACAAGCTTGGGAAACAAAGTCTTGTAATGCCTCCATGTGTTGGGAATGCCTATAGGTAAGGGTCCCGACTTATGGGGGTGTTACAAGTGCGATAAAGGGAAATGCTAGGGAGATTATTTGGTTAGGGTATAAACGAGTTGGTAATAGTCATGGAAAGAACTCTGGAGGATCTTGGTGAGTGTTGGATAGTCTTTAAGGTTATGGGACGTAACCTTAATTTTAAGTGGGGTAGGATGTCATATTACACTACCTTTTTAATTTACATTTTTAATTTTTATTTGGTTGTCTTAGTAAGCGTTGGTAAGCGTAAATGAGTTCTGTTGTAGCATTAGGGTGGACTTAAGGATTTGGTTGTTGTAATTGTTGGTGCAACACGTAGCCTATGATTATTTGGGGGAGAATTGGATAAGACCATGTAGCCTATTGGTATTTTGGATGGTAGCAGTAAGAACCACAAAACCATGAGGTTTGTTAGTATTTGGGATTATATTGGTGTCGAGATATATGGAAAACTTCGGGATGAAGTTTGTTTTAAGGGAGTTAGAATGTAATACTACTAAATTTAATGTTATATAATTTTGGGTGATATGCGTAAGTAATGTTATAATGTGGGTTAGTGACGATAACATGTTGATGACTTGCATGATACCGGTTTTGAGTGGTAGACTATAATACCCCTCATATTTCATGGTTATATGACCCTTTGTGTGTGTCTAAAGTAAAAGGTAGACTATGAAAGGTTAATAGGAAGTTTGCACAAATGTGTCAAATATGGAAATGTGATCACTTGTTTTATGGATATTTTGAAACGGGCATATCTAGAGTTTTAGAGCTCTGATGAGGATGATTCAAATTGGAGGTGAAATCTTATGGTCTTAGCTTTCCAACGCAAGGTCACAAGCTTGATTCCGATACGTAACGAAGAAATGACAGCTGATGAAAATCAGTGCGCAAAGCTAAACTCGCAGAGTGAGGTTACGCGTTAATACTCTTTCCTAATTCCGCACTTTCATAGAATATTCCTAATATTATAATATTGTACTATTCCCATCTCAATTTGATTATTATTATTACTACTACTACTACTACTACTACTACTACTACTACTACTACTACTACTACTACTACTACTACTACTACTACTATTATTATTATTATTATTATTATTTTCATTTTTTTTATATTTTTTTTATAAAAGGATGCGCGCAGCTCTCATTAAAAGAAAAATAAAAGTTTACATGAAATTGGTGGGGAGCCGAGAGACAATCTGGGCTCCCACACCCTTAGCAATAGCAAAGCTAAGTCTAGTAAAAATGTAAGCGGCCACCCGAGCCCCCGCATCCTGAGATACCGAGAATTTCTGGATCCGCTTGAGCAAGGCAACAGCATCCGAACCCAGCTCCCCAAGTTAAGAGAAAGAGAAAGGAAGGAAACCATAACCCGCTACCGCGCATAAATCCCCATACTTAGCACACTTTCGCTGAGCAGCATCAGCGACAACCCGGCCAGGCACAAAATCCGTCATCCCAGTCTGAGTCAAAGGAGATGAACCTGTCAAGTCAACGCACACATCACGCCCCCTGTCCCAAGAATAAAGCAATAAATCCGCAGGACGAAGAGAGCCACCATGTCCATCAACCAAACCGATATCAACCTCCTTTCCCGCAGAATACCAGGATCGATAGCGGATGTCGAAAAGAGTGTCCCTGGACAAGGTTATGCCGATGTTTAACGCCCACAAGATTTCAAGACAAGAAACAAAGGTCCCCAAAAACATCCTCAAAGAAAAACCCGAGAGCAAGCCGGACAGGGCCTAAATACCGTGAATAACGGAACACCCGGACGATACCCCAAAGACACTACGGTAAGTCCTCCCGTTCATAGTCTGACCCAACCCCGAGATAGGAACCGCACGTAACCAATCGGAGGAGTGAGAACCTGCCGAGACCGCCATAAAGCAAGTCAAGGCGTGGTGTCAAAGAGAAAACAGACTCTGAGGCAGCAGCAACCGTCGCGAAATAAATATCTGCCAATTTCTTCATAAGTTTGGGGGCAGCAATTTCACTAGGGTTACCTAAAATACCAGATCCTGTAGTCGCAGTAAACACCTGCGCGGCATCATCAAAAGCAGGGCCAGCAGCTACAATACCAGAAGGGCCGAGGAGCTTAGCACTCGCAAACCAAAGACGCAAATGGGCTGCAATAAAAGCATAAAATAAAACATCTCCCGCCGCATAGACACCAAGACCACCAAGCTGAAAAGGGAATGTAGCAAGGCGCCACTGCCAATCCCCAAAACCCGGCCCTGACGCGGTGACAATACGTTCCAAGCTAGAACGAAGAGCGGCATCAAAAGGAAGATGGACAGACCCAAAAACACTTGGGGAGCAAGTACGAAGTGAGAAGTAGAGCTTGGAAATACCAGTACAAGCTCGAAGAAGAAGCAACTCACATTGCGGGTCCTCAATCCTCGCAACCAAATCCATTAGCTCAATGGTCTTGGTTAATCTCTTCGCCACAATCTCACTGCTAAAATCAGAACAAGCACTGACAGGTCCACCCAAAACTGTAACACCACGCAAAGGCCGAGAAATAGAAGGGGGGAAAACCCCAGAAAGTCGACTCTGAGGATCCTCAACAGGCCAAAAGACTTCCGTCTTGGAGACATTAAGATGCAATCCAAAACGAGGGCCATCCACCATAATCAAATCCAAGACCTTCCCCACCTCCAAAGTATCACCCACGATGGTACCATCATTTAAGTACCACGCCAGCAAAGTGAGGTCAAAAGTGTCCCGGATCTTGCAAACTAGTGGATGCAAAACCAAAGCGAAAAACAAAGGGCCCAACGGATCACCCTGCTGAACACCCTGACAAGACCACAAGCAGTGCTCCGCATAAAAAAGGCGGGCCGGGCTGGAATAACAAAACTCCACCCAACGGGAGAGAGCCGGGCAACGACGGCGGACCTTCTGAAGCATGGTCGAACGATCAACAAGGTTGAACGATTCGAAATCAACCAAAGAACATAGAAAGCCCCACCTGAGCCCCCCGAGCCTCAATGAGCCGGTTCAAGGCATGCAAGATAGCCTCTCCTCCACCGGACACACCCACCCCGAACTGAAGCCCATCAAAATAAGAAGATAAAAACGGACCAACCATAGAAGCACGAATCTTAGAGACAAGCCGTCTCCAGACCGTACCAACAGCAATAGGACGAACCCCACCACCCGGTTTAACGAGTGGCGTGAGAGGGGCGCTGGCAATGTACTCACCCAGAGGAAGAGGACACCGGCCCTCAAGAAAAAGATTAACCACCCTAGTAATAGAAGTGATCAAATCATCGGAGATAGCCACAGCAGCGCCACTCAAACAATCCATAAGGTGCTGGGCACGAAAACCATCCCTCCCACAAGAAGTACCACGTGGGAAGCTCCGAATCATATCCAAGACCACAGCCGAAGAAGCGACCAGAGGATGATGATCCCCAGACATAGGAGGCAATGAAGGAGGCGGGGCGACAGGATGCTTCTCACGCAGGGCCACAAGAGTGGCATCGGATTAGGGGGCAACCCCAGAGGAATAAAGCACCCGGACAGCAGCATTTTAGGATCTAAAGGTAAGTAACTCGCGAAACCATCTTATAATTAATTAATCTTATTTTATTAACGTCGTTGACCAATCCCTTAACCACCGTGACCACTTTTGACCGGCGTTGACCAGTCGTTGACCGGCATTGACCGGTCAGTTTGACCGCCGTTTGACCGTCGTGAGGGGGGAGTTCTTATGGAGCGGTTTTGGGTATTTGTTGGGTAGTTTTTACATCTTAATTTAAGTAATATTATTAGATTATAATTATATTAATTTATCTTGATTAGGAGAAGATTTGGTGTAGGAACACTTGTAATTGCTTAAATGCTTAAGTTGCTTGATTATTGAAAATTTACATAAAAAGTAGAATATATACTCAGCTAGACCGTCTTAATGTGTTGCATTTATGTTGTGAGTAATATATGGTGGTTGAGAAATAGCTTCTGGATGCATAGCGGTGTGAAATATATTATGTATTCAATTATATTGAATTGTGAGTGTTTAACAGTTTTATTAATGAATATGATTGAGTATTGTTGGAAGGCCCCAGGCTTAGTCTCTGGTGGATAATGTGAGTATTGGAAGGCCCAGGCTTAGTCTCTGGTGGATAATGTGAGTATTGGAAGGGACAAAGGGTAAAGCTGTATCCCTTAAATCAAAGTAATCCTAACTCGGTGCTAACTAACAGTCAGCGATAAATAAGGGTATCGTATCCACAGGGAAGCGGTAATAGTCTAGTTTGCTAATTCTTTAGTCCGTCTTAAAGTAACAATTTTCTTGAAGGTTGGTTGGTTGATTTCTATAACTAATTGCAAGGTAACTAAAGACGAATTCAAATATATTAAAAGAGTCTTGATGTGACTCATATTTGAGCACATTTAGTCCCCGAATTAACCTCGTTCCTATGCTTTATAGCACTTATTTGGGTTATTTACTATCTTTAGTTTCCCATTTTGCATATTCTTTGAGGTTTTGTCTCCTTGGTGGGAAAGGATTGCTAACCTTGCATTTATGAGGCGAAATGGAGCTAAATGGATCGCATCCAATGACCAAGCATCAAAGAGAAGACCAACACTAGAGGCCTAAGTAGATAATAAAGTGAAATGGGCAATGATGAAAGGATCCTTGCATCCCCAACATGATCCTTGCGGATCGTTAAGGAGGAAAAGAAAAGAAGCACTCTGTCCAGAAAACCGAGCGGATCGAGCACGATCCGAGCGGCTCAGAGCACCAGGGTCTGAGCGTCTTGTTCCCAGGACGAGCTGATTGCAGTGCCAGAACCTGAGCGTCTCACAGAGGATGCGAGCGGATCACAAGTCAGAAGAACCTGTGCCATACCACGGGACGAGCGGACCGAGGCAAGACTAGCAAGAGGATCCGCTCATTTCCCTCGGGAGTAGCATTTTCTCAACTTTTCTTAGGGTCTTAATAGTCATTTAAGCCCTTAGTAACCCTAATCCTTGCACCTAATATTTAGTATAAATACCCCTTTGTACTACCTAGATTAGCACAATTCCTTAATCATTTCTTATGCTCTCTTAATCAATTCTTAATCATCTTAATTTAGTTGTAACTTGTAATACAATTTCTCAACATTAATCACTTCTTAATCTTTCCTTAATTTCTCTATTGTTCTTCCTTTATTTTGGGCAATTAGAAGATTATTTGGGTTTATTTGGAGGATTGACAACCTTCCATCAATCATCAAGTACTTCTATTATTATTTGGAATCATCTTCATAGGTATAATTCTCTCTTAATCTTGTTTAATTATTGTTAATCACTTTCATTTATTCATCATGTTTTGCTTTGTTAGTATGATTGACAACCTTATTAGCATGCTAAACTTGATAATGAGTGAGTAGTTTCCTTAGCTAGGGTTAATGGGGAATTAGGGGAAACAAACATGGGGAATGATTCATGCTTAATCTAATATGTTCTCATAATTAAATTGCTTGCTTGTAGTGATTTCAACTTATGCACATGTTATGTTTGATGAAATGCGAGCCTATGAATCCTTGCATTTTTTACCCATCACCTATCTTTTCAATGAGGCTTGTAAGCTTATAAACCAACTCGAGCCTCATTAAACCATGCATATAGTTGAATAGGAAGGATTAAGTCGACTTGTAGGTGTTGTACAATCTAATCGATTTAGCTCCGGGACTCAAACCTTCTTAGTGATTGTAAGATATACACTAACTCGATCCCATCACAACAATAAGTGCTTGCTATATAATTGAGAACATGTTTGTATGATCAACTCCCATGAATCCCCTGTGAACCCATGACACCCTAGTGCCTTTAATCAATTGTTTACAACCTCTTTAACTACTTTTTATTCATCTTGTTGATTAGTTTAGTTTATCTCATATCTCAACCCAAATTGTGACACCCTAAGACATAGCTTTTTACAATTGAGAATCCTACATCAATACCCGTCCCTTGGGATCCGACCTTTACTTACCTCTTTACTAAGAGTATTTTGTGAAGTTATAAATATTGTTTTGGTTGGTAGCTTTTGACAACGAGTTTTAACCGGACCAAAAATGGCGCTGTTGCCGAGGACGGTGTTAAATTGATTTGATTTTCATTAATTGTTTTTAGTTGTGTCTTTCTTTACCTTGGGGAAGTCAATCTCCTCAAGGTTGTTCTAATTGTTTTCAAGTTGTTTGATATTTTGCATGACTAGGAGATCACAAGGTAATCCATTACCTATTGATCTTGAAATTGAAAGTAACTTAACCAACAATAGAAGAGTTGCTAGAGGTACTTCAAGAGTTGTAGGTATTGGAGAGATTGTGAACATTCAACCAAATAACATTGAGTTTACCAACCCTTTTGCAAGAGAAGGAGAGGACAACCCAATACAAATTCCACCACAAAATCAACCCACAATGCCTAAATTTTCATCACATTCCGTACCAACCGAGGAGAACCTACCAAGTGGTACTCCTACACCACCACATATAACCGGTAATTTCATTGTCAAATCCGCATTCATATAACTAGTTGAGAGAAGTCAATTTGGAGGGATGCCTAGTGAAGATCCTCATTCACATATGGAGACTTTTTGTGACTATTGTGATGCGATTTCTCAAACCGGAGTTACTCAAGACCAAATCCGATGGGTATTATTTCCTTTTTCTTTGATTGGTGCCGCAAAGCAATGGTTGAAGAGCCTAGACAAGGCTGCCCTTGGTATTGATTCATGGAAGAAGTTAGCACTTACTTTCTACAAGAAATTATATCCTCCGGAGAAGACTAACATGTTGAGAGCCCAAATCACCGGGTTCAAGCAAAGAGATGAGGAATCATTGTATGAACCATGGGAGAGATTTAAGGACACTTGTCGTTCTTGTCCACACCATGGACTTAGCGAGTGGTTCCTTGTGCAACAATTTTGGAACGGTCTATATGAAGACTCCCGCAACGTTCTCAATATGGGATCTAATGGAATGTTCACCGAAGTTGATGACAATCAAACATGGGCCAAAATCGAAGAGATGGCGGTTCATAATTCAGAATATAGTAGGCCTCGAAAGGCTACTAGAGGAGGAAAGCATGAGGTAGATTTCATCACTCAATTGGGTGCTCAACTAAGTGCTCATATTGACACCATCAATTTGAAGTTTGAGAAGGCCATGGCTAAGCTTGATGAAGCTTCCAAATCACCCAAACAACATGTTAATGCTATGGTGGCATCATCCTCAATTCCAAATGGAGTATGTGAGAGTTATGGAACTTTGGGACATGACCAAAGTGAATGTAGGGGAACAAGTGAATGCTTTCCAAGCATACAAAAGTGGCACCCCTTATTCCAACTATTACAATGAGAATACCAAATTCCATCCAAATCTTTCATACAAGAGCCAAAATGTTCAAAACCCTCACCAACATACACCTCACCTCCAATGAGAAATCAAGCTCAAAGACCTTTTTACAATCAAAGCCAAGGTTATCAAAATCAACCTTCTTATAATCAATCAATTAAATGACCAAAGCTTTGATGTTCAAAAAGCGGTCCTCCAAATGCAAAAGAATCAACAAGAATTTTTCACCCAAATGCAAAAAGATAGCCAAGCCAAAGACATCACCATCAACAACATACTAGCCCACACCAAGATGTTGGAAACCCAAATGACTCAATTAGCATCTTCTAACTCTCAAAGACAAAAGGGGCAATTACCACCTCAAAGTAATCCCCCAAGACATGAGACGGTGAGTGCCATCCATTTGAGGAGTGGTACAAGATATGAAGGGCCGAAGAAGCCAATTGATGGAGATGTTGAGGATGCTAGTGACAAGCAAAGAGTTGTGGATAACTCTAAGGAAGAAGAACTCACCACCAATGAAGTTTCAAAGAAGAAGAGTGAAGAGAAGGCTAAAGAAAAAGAGCTTATTGTGATTAGACTTCCATTCCCTAGTCGTCAAGCTAAGCCTAAGTTTGATGAACAACTTGGAAAGTTCATGGAGATTGTGAAGAACTTAGAAGTCTCAATCCCATTCACGGAATTGATCAATCATGTTCCGGCCTATGCAAAATACATGAAAGACATTCTTACCAAGAAGAAATCCATCCGGAAGCTAGAGACTATTGCCTTTACCAAAGTGAGTAGTGCTATTCTATAAGGGAGTTCCCCTCCAAAACTCAAAGATCTGGGAAGTTTCTCTATTCCATGCACCATTGGCGACACTACAATCAACAAAGCATTATGTGACCTTGGAGCAAGTGTAAGTGTCATGTCGTACTCGGTGTGCAAGAGGCTGGGAATGGGAGAACTAAAGTGCATCAACATTACGCTTCAAATGGCAGATCGATCAACAAAGATACCTTTAGGGGTATGGGAGATGTGCCCGTAATAATTGGCAAGTTCTTCATCCCGGTAGACTTTGTTATTATAGACATGGAAGAGGATCCCAGCATTCCTATCATTTTAGGAAGACCTTTCTTGCATACCGCGGGAGCGGTAATTGATGTGAAACATGGAGAGCTCACACTTGAGGTAGGGGATGAGACAATCACTTTTAATCTTGACAAAACAATGAGAGCTCCCCGACTACATGAGCCATGTTTCATGATCGACCATTATAGCCGAGAAAGTGATAGGAAGAAGTTGGCATCTCAATGCAAAGATCAAGCTATGGGTAAAGAATCACCACCCATGTGGAAAAAGAAAGTGGATAATCTTCAAGATGCTCTATCCGGAGAGCAAGGAAATTTCCTCAACAATGAGAGTTTGAATAGCTTAACCATGACAAGCAATGAAGAAGGCCTCATTGGCCATGATAATAAGAAAGAAGAGTTGCTCTTGTCAACTCATGATACCATTGGGAAGCAAGCTAGTGAAGTTTGTGGTCTATGGGATGACGAATTTGAAGGATTGGTCAATCCCTACATTGGCAATGCTATGACCTTAGACCAAGGCTTTGTTGATCCTTGACATCACTTTGACATGGGTCACCATCATGAAAAACACAATGTGGAAAGGTCTATGCAAGATCTTTACAATGAAAATGAACAAGCCTTCGATTACTTCTACAAGGTGTTAAGAAACATCAACAACACCTTAGCTATGCCCCCTTGACATCTCATATAAGAATGAGAGTTTGGTGGAATCCTCCCTAAACCACCATTTGTAAATATTCTAACCCTTTAACTAGCATTTTATTTCATTTAGTGCATTTTTGTCAATTTTGGATTTGCAATTTCATACTTTGATCAAGATTTTCATTGTGAGAGAAAGTGAGGGAGGTATTATAATGTGTTTCAATGTGTAGTGTTTGATTTAGTGTGGGGATAGCAAATGCCTCGGCAAGCCGAGCCTTCATAGTGCACCCACAATGTTGAACAAAGTAATGAAGAAAGAATGATACGGGAAATGAAGATCCCCACGGGTGGAACTGAACTCGTGGGTGCAAAGGAGAACCTGAGAGTCCCAGAAGGGAATCCGCTCGAGTTGGCTATGTGGTCTGGTTATACTCGTCGTCAAAAGCTACCAACCAAAACAATATTTATAACTTCACAAACTACTCTTAGCAAAGAGGCAAGTAAAGGTCGGATCCCAAGGGACGGGTATTGATGTAGGATTTTCAATTGCAAATGGTTGTGTCTTTGGGTGTCACAATTTGGGTTGAGATAGGAGATCAACTAAACTAATCAACAATGTAAAAGTAAAGTAATGAAAACAAGCAAGATGATTAAAAGGAGATGTAAACAATTGATTAAAAGCACTAGGGTGTCATGTGTTCATAGGGGATTCATGGGAGTTGGATCATACAAACATGTTCTCTACTAGATGAAAGCATTTATTGTTTTGATAGGATCGAGTTGGTGTATAAGCTTACAATCCCTAAGAAGGATTGGGTCCCTGAGCCGAATCGATTAGATTGTACAACACCTACAAGTCGACTTAATCCTTCCTATTCAACTATATGCATGGTCTAATGAGACTCGAGTTGGTGTATAAGCTTACAAGTCTCATTCAAAGGATAGGTGATGGGTTAAAAATGCAAGGATTCATAGGCTCGCATTTCATCAAACATAACATATGCATAAGTTGAAATCACAACAAGCAAGCAAGTTAATTATGAAAACATATTAGATTAAGCATGAATCAATCCCCATGTTGATTTCCCCTAATTCTCCATTAACCCTAGTTAAGGAAACTACTCACTCATTATCAAGTTCAACATGCTAACAAGGTTGTCAATCATACTAGCAAGGCAAAACATGATGAATAAATAAAGGTGATTAACAATAATTAAACAAGGTTAAGAGAAAATTATACCTATGAAGATGATTCCAAATAATAAAGCAAAGAATAATAGAAGTACTTGATGATTGATGGAAGGTTGTCAATCCTCCAAATAATCTTCTAATTACCCAAAATAAATGAAGAACAATAGAGAAATTAAGGAAAGATTAATATTGAGAATTGTATTATAACTTGATTAAGAGTTGATTACAAGATTACTACTTGATTAAAGGATGATTACAACTTGATTACAACTTGATTAAGAGAGCATGCTAATCTAAGTAGTACAATGGGGTATTTATACTAAAGATTAGGTACAAGCATTAGGGTTACTAAGGGCTTAAATGACTATTAAGACCCTAAGAAAAGTTGAGGAAATGCTCCTCTCGAAGGAAATGAGCATCTCCCTTTTGCTGGTCCCGTGTAAATCTGCTCGTTCCGTGCTGAGGCACGGTTGGTACTGGCTTGTGATCCGCTCGGATCACTGGTGAGACGCTCGGATCAGGGTGCTGTGGGACGCTCGTCTTGGGCACAAGACGCTCGGAACTTGCTGCTCAGAGACGCCCGGATCGTGGGACAATCTGCTCGGATCCCTGGTCAGTCAGCTACTCTTCTTTTCCTCCTTCACAATCCGCAAGGATCATTTCGGGGATGCAAGGATCCTTTCATCATTGCTCATTTCACTTTATTATCTACTTAGGCCTTCTAGTATTGTCTTCTCTTTGATGCTTGGTCATTATATGCGATCAATTTAGCTCCATTCCGCCTCATAGATGCAAGGTTAGTACTCCTTTCCTACCAAAGGGGACAAAACTTTAAAGAATATGCAAAATGGGAAACTAAAGATAGTAAATGACCCAATTAAGTGTTATAAAGCATGGGAACGAGATTAATTTGGGGACTAAATGTTAGGTTCATATACCTATTATTAGACTCCTCTAATAGTGAACTAATTAACTCATTAATTATTTGTTCTTTAGATCTAGTGCATGCATAACAAAATAAGAGATTTATAAGAAAAACAATGTCTCTTACATTGGTTGTTGGTTCGAAAATATGGGCACAAGTAAGGTCACCTTCCTTCACTTGTTCTTGAGCTTAATATGATGGATGATCCTCCTAAGACTCCAAGTATAGAAGACACTCCAATAAGTTGCACCCAAGATTAAACCCAAAAATTCCTACTAATATTAACTAGATATGTAGTAGAAATGTTACCTTAATATTACTAATATTTCTATTATTACTACCTCTAGTAATAGTTGGAGAGTATTAGTATTTGAGAGAGTTTTTAGCAATTTGCATGTGAGGGAAAATAAGTGGAAAAACAAGTAAAAACCAAGTGGGAAAAATTGAGCAACAAATGCTCTACTTAAGGAGCAAAAACCGGTGCCCCTTATCCATGTGGGGAATCTTTTCCCTTTTATTTTTACTCATTTGTATAATGTAGGTAGAGTAGTGTAAGAATTAGCATGATTAAAGTTCATATGACAAGTCACTATCACACTCTAACCAAAATAAACAAAAGACAAAAGGAGCATCTTTTGCTCTCTTATTTGGCCGGAAATATGGACCCATTTTGGTCCATTTTTGCCTTTTGTCATTTGTCCCACAAATGCTTATAAGTCATATGTTTAACTATCTTACATAATTAATTATTAATGTAATCATTTAACACTTAAATATTACAATTAATAATATAATATATACTCCACCTTTGCGTAGTTTACTACCATTATATCAACATATAATGGGTCCTATAATTACTAGTTAGTTAAAATTACATCTTCTTGTAACTTTAAATAACTAATTACCTCTACCTCAAAACTTATATAATACCTCAACTAATTTAGTAATTTAACACTTAATTACTAAATTAAATCTTATTTAATCACATTACAAAGACGTAAAATCGCACTCCCATAATTAAGGAATTAATCAATCTGTATCGCATACAATTAATTAAATATCCATTTGGGCCTCATCCTATAGGTATGACCTAAAGGGATCAACTGACCACCACTGTCACACGATAGTAATGTCAAACTCTAGTTAGCCAATCATTACCGATTAATGACGATCACTTGACTATATAAAGAATCATGCCTCATGTATTCTTAGTATGAGATTTAATTATGATATTAAATCATGTGATCGCACTATTGTTGAGGACACATTTTCCAACACTAAATGTGCTCAAATATGAGTCACATCAAACATCCCCAAACTGAACCTTTGCTCGTCCCGAGTAAAGAGGTGACTATAACTAGGACCTTTATTTAAACTAACCTACTAATATAGCCGATATGAGACAATTAGCGGGTCTCACTCTGCCCCTTCAACTCACAACAAGAAAACCATGAGGATGGATGCCTTCTTACAAGGCAAGGTGGGGCTTGCCAAAATGGCGACACATCCAAGCATTAAGGACACAAAATAAGTAATGATTGCATCTACAAAAATGAATAGCCACTTTTCTCATCTAAGTGGCGGAAATTATCTACAAGGGAAGCAATCTAAGGGTACACACTCCATTATAGATACGGTTTCTTCAAACTACTAAGTGTAATACTCCGTATTTATAAGTCTTGGGGTACTCTATCGAGTAGCCCTTACTCTGTCGAGTAAGGGTAAGTTGCGAAATAAAATAGTTTCTGACCTGTTGGGTACTCGATCGAGTAGCTGGGGTACTCGATCGAGTAAGGGGGTACTCGATCGAGTACCTTGGGTGCTCGATCGAGTGTCCGGTTTTACGGGGAGTTTTCTCGGGTTTTGTTAATTATGCGATTAAGGTATTTAAACATAGTCGTCATTGTTTTAAATCACTTTTACAAAACCTAAAACCCTGTTTAAGAGAGAAAGCAACCAGTTCATCTTCCTAATCGCATTCTTAGCAATTCTCGGAGTTCAGACGGTCAGTTCTTGTCGTAACTCGTATCGTTGGATTCCTTGCGTCGAGGGTAAGATCTACGTACCCTTTTTATTGTCTTTCCCTTGTTTTGGTTAAACCCTAATTTAGGGATTGGGGGTTTTTATGTGTAGTATGTGATGTGTAGCCTTAATGTGTTATATGATAGGAGGAGGGTTCGTAGAAGAGGCTTTTTGATACAGCTGTTGATACCGTCTGACTGTTGTGCTTTCCAGGTATGATTTCCTACTCATTATTAGTCCCATAATGGGATATTGGTGATGTGCTGTATTTAGTTGTTTGATATAATGATGGTACTATGTTTGTGGTTGTGATCGTTGTTGATGGTTCTCGAGATGCGTTCTCGGCTGAGTGGGGTCGCTTGCGGAAGTGGCCTCACGCCCTAGTTTCGCCCTCCGTGGAACCCGCCACGGGAGGGGATGTGCACATTAATGGACAGGCTTATCGCTCGGTATGATGAGCGGGGCTTAGGTGGGAACGGCTGCGGTCCCCCACTGGCGGTAGTCCCAAGGACGATCGGGATTGAGATGATGGGAATTGGTGGTGTGTGTGTGTGTGTGATTCAAATTTGTCTGTTTATCTTATTATTGTTATCTATATTGATTGTGTGATTAATCTGACCCGGTGTTGTTTTGTAAACCTGCGGTGATCCATTCGGGGATGGTGAGCAGATATTGAGCAGGTATTGAGATGAGTACTGGGATAGCTGGGATGCCACGACATGATGATAGGAGTCTTCCGCTGTAGCCTTTAGTTTATTTACTTTTCAGTTAGACAGTCAGTTTGAATAATGTATCGTACTTTGGTTTGGTTTTGAGGATTGTATTTATTCACTAAACTATTTATAATAAGCGTTGTTTCTTTATTGTTGTTTCATTATCATTGCCTCGGGTAACCGAGATGGTAATGTCTTCATACCTGAGTGGTCCTGGTAAGGCACTTGGAGTATGGGGGTGTTACAAATGGTATCAGAGCGACGATCCTGAAACCTGTAACCAATGAACTTAATGAACATAGGGAGTCAATTAAAATGAACCCGGGGTAAAAGTTGTAGGAGCTAGTGCAAAGGCTTGGGAGACGTCCTAAAGTCGCGGGGGTCGCCCTACAACTTTGAACCGATCACATGGGGGAAGTGTTTGTCGAGTCGTACGTGTGTTTGGTTAACTTGTTTACGAATGTGATGGAATGTGTTAATTGTTGGATGTTGAAGTAGAAAGTTGAGCATGTGAAAGAAAATGGTGATATGAGGAAACTTGTTGATGAGATGATAACATGTTGGATGATTTACAATGTGGCATTTAATAATATGATGAAATGATCTCGTAAATAGTAGAAAAGATGCGTAGTATGTTTATTATGATATCATGTAGTTTATAAAGTTTAGCATGTTAGCATATGACGTAACATGCGGGTAGCTTTTACGAGTTAGTGTTACTCGATCGAGTGAGACTGACTCGATCGGGTGGGTTTTTGGCGATTTTGAGTCCAGAATCGAGTTTTGGGGCACTCGATCGAGTAACTAGGGGTACTCGATCGAGTAGGGGGTCACTCGATCGAGTAGCCTAGATACTCGATCGAGTAGGTAAGAGATAAGAAGGTCTGTTTGGGTCTGGAGTTTGGGTACTCGATCGAGTACGTGGGGCACTCGATCGAGTAGCCCGTTACTCGATCGAGTGTGTTTGGGAACTCGATCGAGTGGGTTCCGGGCAGCGTGTTTTCGTGTTTTGAGGTTTAGTACGTGTGTTTATGTTTACCCTTTCTTATATAGCTTCAAGATGCCGCCCAAGAGAACTGCTTTGTATGCGAGAGCTGAGCTTATGACCACGGATGACATCGTTAAGATGTTAGAGCACCAGGATGCTCTTACTGAGACCCTGAAGAGAGTGAATGAGGACAAGGATAAGAATAAGGAAAAGGAGGTTGATCATTCTAAAATCAGCCTCTATATTGCGAGGTTTAACCCGAAAGAATACAAGGGGGTTGGGGAGCCTAATCTGCTTAATAGTTGGCTGAGAGAGATGGAGAACATCTTAGACTTGGTTCATTGTCCTGATGAGATGAGAGTGGAACAGGCTGCGTTCTATCTGAGGGAGGCAGCAGGCAAGTGGTGGGATTCAGTGAAGGTGAGTGCTAAGGAGATATACACCAACCAAGGCTTACCTGCTATACCTTGGGAGGAGTTTCGTAGGGCTGTGAGGAAGGAGTTCGTACCGGAGCATGTAAGGAGTAAGTTGAGGGAAGAGTTTGATAAGTTTAAGATGACCGCCGAGATGTCGGTGGCCGAGTACTACGAGACAGTTCAATGAGAAGTCCAGGTATCTTGAGGATATGGGTTTGAGTGAGGAGAACCGGGCATTGAGGTTTGAAAGAGGGTTGACTACCACGATTATGGATAAGTTACCCGTGGGAATCCTTATGATGTTAAGGAGGCTTATGAGAGGGCCGGGAGAGCGGAGAGGCTGGTGGAGATGGCTCAGGAGAGGTCTGGTGGTGAGAAGAGGAAGTCCGAGAGCGAGGGTGGTGGCCAATCTAATTACAAGAAAGGCAACCACAATCGATCTAAAGGATTTTCTTCTAAGGGTCCGGGTTTAGTCTTTGGGACTTCCTTTGGGCGTGGCCGTGGAAGTGTGAGTAACGATTGGGGAGTGACTGCTTTGGTTGTGGTGGTGTAGGCCACAAGAGACATGAGTGCACGAGTGCACCGGGATCTTTCGAGAGGGACCTGCACAGAGCTTCGCGAGCAACAGACCGGTGGATCATGGCCAAACCGGGAAGTCGAGTTACCAGAGTGGAGGCAACCGCAACGGCGGTAATTCTTATCAAAAAACACCGACGAACAACAACAACAATCAAGGGTCGGGTGCTAAGCCGACCGCATCACGATCTTGTCCCAGGGAGGTGGGCGGAAGACCGATGTGGCAAGTTATTCATGATGGAGAAGAAAGCGGCTGAGGAAGATGCGCATGTTATCACCGGTACATTCCTTATTAATGGTGTTCCTACCTTTGTTTTGTTTGATTCGGGGGCTTCTCAGTCGTTTGTGTCTTCGAGTCATGTAAAACAGTTGGGTTTGAGAGTATATGAGTCTGTTAGTGAGCAAGTTTTCATACCTTCGGGTGAGTCTGTATCGTGTGGGAGATTGTTTAGAGATGTATCTTTGATAGTTGGGCAAGTTGATTTCCCTGTAGACTTGCTAGAGTTTCCTTTTAACGGTTTTGAGATGATAGTTGGGATGGATTGGTTAGGAAAGTATAAAGCTAAGATAGACTGTCATCAAAAAAAAGTGTCCTTAAGAGGTCCAAAGGGTGTTAGTGTGTCTTACCGTGGGTTTCTAGTCAAACCCAAAGTTAAGTTGATTGCAGCTGTTACCTTGAAGTCTTATCTGAGGAAGGGATGTCCTTTGATCCTGTGCCATGTGAGAGATGACCGAATAGAGATTCCGACGATTGATGAGATACCGGTGGTGGGAGAGTTTGCAGATGTTTTTCCAGAGGAGATTCCGGGGTTGCCACCGAAGAGGGAGATAGACTTCACCGTTGAGTTGAAGCCAGGGACGGGGCCAATCTCTAAGGCACCGTACCGTATGGGTCCTAAGGAGATGGAGGAGCTTAGGAAGCAGTTGGATGATTTGATAGAGAAGGGATACATTAGACCAAGTGTATCGCCTTGGGGAGCACCGATTCTTTTCGTGAAGAAGAAAGATGGGAGCTTGAGGTCGTGTATAGATTACAGGGAGCTGAACCGTGTGACGATAAAGAACAAGTATCCTTTGCCAAGGATAGATGACCTGTTTGATCAGTTGAGCGGTGCAACAGTCTTTTCTAAGATTGATTTGAGGTCGGGGTACCATCAGGTGAAGATTAGAGAGGTGGATATACCAAAGACAGCTTTCACGTCAAGGTATGGCCATTATGAGTATGTGGTGATGCCGTTTGGGTTGTCTAATGCGCCGGCAGTGTTTATGGATTTGATGAATAGAATCTTCAGACAGTTCTTGGACTAGTTTGTAGTAGTGTTTATCGATGATATCTTAGTCTACTCTAAGACTAAGGAGGAGCATGAGGAGCATCTGAGGATCGTGTTGCAGACTTTGAGGGATCATGAGTTGTATGCTAAGCTGTCCAAGTGTGAGTTCTGTTAGAGAAAGTTGCTTTTAAGGGGCATGTGATCTCTAAAGATGGGGTAGTCTGTGGATCCGGCGAAGATTGAAGCAGTGACAAAGTGGGAAGCACCAAAGAATGTTGCTGAGGTTAGGAGTTTCTTGGGTTTAGCTGGATACTACAGACGGTTCGTGAAAGATTTCTCCAAGATAGCTAGACCGATGACAGCGTTGATGAGGAAAGAGAACAGGTTTCGTTGGGATGAGAGTTGTGAGACGGCGTTCCAGACATTAAAGGAGCGTTTGACCACAGCTCCTGTCCTAGCATTGCCTGAAGGGAGCGAGAATTTTGAGGTTTATACAGATGCCTCGAAGAATGGGTTGGGATGTGTGTTGATGCAGAATGGTAAAGTGATTGCCTATGCTTCTAGGCAATTGAAGCCTTATGAGGAGAACTACCCTACTCATGATCCGGAGTTGGGTGCGGTGGTGTTTGCTCTCAAGATTTGGAGACATTACCTTTATGGAGCGACCTTTAAGGTATTTTTCGATCACAAGAGTCTTAAGTACATCTTCACGCAGAAGGAGTTGAACATGAAACAGAGGAGGTGGATGGAGCTGATTGGCGATTACGACATGGAGATTAGCTACCATAAAGGGAAGGCCAATGTTGTTACTGATGCTTTGAGTAGGAAGAGTGTACATTCCTTGTGTACAGCTCTATCTTTGATGAGGCTGAGGGATGAGGTAGCGAGCTTTGGGATACATATGATGCGAAAGGAGATGCCATGGGTGATATGACAAGACATCCGGAGTTTTATGATGATATTCGGGATAAGCGGGCTTTGGATCCTAAGATAGTGGAGTGGAGAGTCGAGTAGAGAAAGGGACAGTGTCCCGGTTTTCTATTCATACAGATGGTAGTTTAAGGTTTGATGGTAGGTGGTGTGTTCCTAATGACGAGGAGTTGAAAAAGACAATCATGACAGAGGCGCATTGCACACCATATTCATTCATCCAGTGGAGACAAGCTATACAAGGATTTGAAGAAAACGTTTTGGTGGCCTGGGATGAAGAAAGAGACAACTGAGTTTGTGTCCCGTTGTTTGACATGCCGGAGAGTTAAAGGGGAACAGAGAAGACCACAAGGTAAGATTCGGTCTTTAGAGGTGCCTGAGTGGAAGTGGGAATCCATTTCCATGGATTTCATTGTGGGTTTGCCTAAGAGTCAACAAGGTAACAACATGATTTGGGTGATAGTGGATCGTCGACCAAGTCGCTCACTTTGTTCCAATGAAAGATACATGGACTAAGGCACAATCAAGCTATGGCCTATCGAAAGAACGTGCTTAAGTTATATGGAGTCCCTAAGAACATAGTGTCTGACGGAGATGCGAGGTTTATATCGAGGTTTTGGAAAGAGTTGCTGGAATCGTTGGGAACAACTTTGAAGATGAGTACAACATTTCATCCTGCGACGAGACGGGCGGATCGAGAGAACAATCAAGACTCTTGAGGATATGTTGCGAGCTTGTGTGATGGATTTTGGTGGTAGCTGGGAGCGGAGGTTGGACTTGATAGAGTTTTCTTACAACAACAATATCACACCGGTATAGGTATGGCACCATTTGAGGCTTTGTATGGGAGGAGATGTAGGAGTCCAATCTGTTGGGACGACATCTTTGAGGCAATGGTTTTAGGACCAGAGATGGTGCATGAGATGGTGGAACAGTTAAGATGATCGGGGAACGGATGAGAGCACCCCGGATCGACAAAAGAGTTATGCAGATCTACATCGTCGGGACATAGAGTTTCAAGTTGGGGACAAGGTTCTTCTGAAAGTGTCTCCGATGCGTGGCGTTATGAGATTTGGGAAGAAAGGCAAGCTAAGTCAGAAGTTTATAGGGCCTTATGAGATCAAAGAGCGAGTTGGGGAAGTTGCTTATCGTCTGGCTTTACCAGCTGCTTTAGAGAGAGTGCATAATGTGTTTCATGTATCGCAGCTGCGGAAGTATGTGAGTGACCCGTCACATGTGTTAGAGGCAGAGAGCTTAGAGCTAGATGAGTCCTTATCATATCTTGAGGTACCTAAGCAAATTCTTGACCGAAAGGTTAAGAAGACTAGGAGTGGTGAGACAGTTTTGCTTAAGATCCTTTGGTCTAACCACGAGACTGAGGAAGCTACATGGGAGGCAGAGGATATCATGAAAGAGCGTTACCCTTTCCTTTTTGATCAGGTATGTATGGTTACGGGGACGTAACCTTGTTTCTTTTAGGGGGGTAGGAGATGATCGCGAGTAGTTTTTAAGAGTTTTATACACCTTTTATATGTAGTGTCGGTATGTTTGTCGGGATGAGTTGGGTTAGTATCATGTTTTATGTTGAATTTTGTTTAACCTTCGAGTCGGGAAGCTTATGGGAGTACCTTTGTTTAGTAGTGGTTTGAACTTCGGGGACGAAGTTCCTTTTAAGGAGGGAAGACTGTAATACTCCGTATTTATAAGTCTTGGGGTACTCTATCGAGTAGCCCTTACTCTGTCGAGTAAGGGTAAGTTACGAAATAAAATAGTTTCTGACCTGTTGGGTACTCGATCGAGTAGCTGGGGTACTCGATCGAGTAAGGGGGTACTCGATCGAGTACCTTGGGTGCTCGATCGAGTGTCCGGTTTTACGGGGAGTTTTCTCGGGTTTTGTTAATTATGCGATTAAGGTATTTAAACATAGTCGTCATTGTTTTAAATCACTTTTACAAAACCTAAAACCCTGTTTAAGAGAGAAAGCAACCAGTTCATCTTCCTAATCACATTCTTAGCAATTCTCGGAGTTCAGACGGTCAGTTCTTGTCGTAACTCGTATCGTTGGATTCCTTGCGTCGAGGGTAAGATCTACGTACCCTTTTTATTGTCTTTCCCTTGTTTTGGTTAAACCCTAATTTAGGGATTGGGGGTTTTTATGTGTAGTATGTGATGTGTAGCCTTTATGTGTTATATGATAGGAGGAGGGTTCGTAGAAGAGGCTTTTTGATACAAATGTTGTTGATACCGTTGATGTGCTTTCCGGTAGGATTTCCTACTCGGTATTAGTCCCATAATGGGATATTGGTGATGTCTTTGTATTTTATGTTTGATATAATGATGGTACTGTGTTTGTGGTTGTGATCGTTGTTGATGGTTCTCGAGATGCGTTCTCGGCTGAGTGGGGTCGCTTGCGGGAGTGGCCTCACGCTCTAGTTTCGCCCTCCGTGGAACCCGCCACGGGAGGGGATGTGCACATTAATGGACAGGGTTATCGCTCGGTATGATGAGCGGGGCTTAGGTGGGAACGGCTGCGGTCCCCCACTGGCAGGGCTGGTCCAGTGGACAGTCAGGATTGAGATGATGGGAATTGGTTGTGTGTGTGTGTGTGACAGTTCAGCTGTCTGTTTATCTTATTATTGTTATCTATATTGATTGTGTGATTAGTACTGACCCCGGTGTTGTTTTGTAAACCTGCGGTGATCCATTCGGGGATGGTGAGCAGATATTGAGCAGGTATTGAGATGAGTACTGGGATAGCTGGGATGCCACGACATGATGATAGGAGTCTTCCGCTGTAGCCTTTAGTTTATTTACTTTTCAGTTAGACAGTCAGTTTGAATAATGTATCGTACTTTGGTTTGGTTTTGAGGATTGTATTTATTCACTAAACTATTTATAATAAGCGTTGTTTCTTTATTGTTGTTTCATTATCATTGCCTCGGGTAACCGAGATGGTAATGTCTTCATACCTGAGTGGTCCTGGTAAGGCACTTGGAGTATGGGGGTGTTACACTAAGCCTAAAAGGATACCAATAAATCACCTCCAAGTTGTGTCAAGCTAGGGTACCTTTGTCCTCAATTGTTAAATGCTTTTGTCAAGAGTAGACTCCCTATGGTGTTAGAAACACTGGAGGATCGTGTAATTCCCCTTCTTGCCTAGACAAGAAGAAGGGTCATCCCCTCTCTACCATGCACAAAAGTGGATTCGATGGAAAAGGGATCAATAGATTTTTGAGTTTCATGTGGAAGTTTGCTTTTGTTGTTGTTATTTCCCCCCAATTTCTTGTGGCATTTGACATTTGAGAACACTTTCTTTTTGCCATTGCTTTTGATGTTTGGCATTTCAATACTTGACAACTTTCAACTTTTTGCACTTTCTTTTGAACATTTTCAAAGCTACCCCATTTTGTAGTGAGGGTGCTTATATTTGAAGCAGGAGTTTTAATTTTTGTTACTCCTCTTTTCTTTTGATACAATTGCAAACTTTTTGACTTTCATTTCAATGCTTGAACTCAAATTTGAACAATTTTGGTGCCCATTCCCTTTTGTTGACAAAATGTGGTAGAATGTGGAAGATGGTTGCATGGTTTCAAGGGTCACCTTAGAATATATGGTAGCCAAGGAGTTATCACACCACAAGGTACTCTTGACTAGGCTTTAATCCATGGGTCAAAGGATATTAGCATGACACATCCTAGGGGGTTTTACAAGCATTCTAATGAGCAAAGTCTTAAGAAGAAAAAGTATCTACAAGGGCCTTATATACACTTGTCAAACTTCCAAAATAGATGTTTTCACAAAAATTTTCCTAAAATGCAACTACATGCCATGATGCAACTAACATATATACATCCTAATGCATATGCTTCTACCAACTAGTATGCCATATAATCTTAATGCAATTCCTAAGATCACATTGGTGTATGCCGCATCAACCAAAATAAAGCCACATAGTCATTAACATAGAGAGGAAAAAGGAGATTGGAAAGATCATACCATGCGGTCTTCATGATCCTCATGTCTCGGATGTGGCGTAGTCGATCAATGTGATATAAGGACAAACAAACACAATATATACAAAATATATACAATTCTACACTCTGAACATATTTTTGGTTTTTCAAATTTTCAAATTTTCAAATTTTTATGGTTTTTATGTTTATGAAATAAAAAAACATGTTTTTGTGTTTTTCAAAAAATTTCAATTTTTATCATTTTTTGATTTAAAAGTCAAGTTAGAATTTCCCATCCCCACACTAGTATGGGCATTATCCTCAATGGCCAAAACGATAGGAAATTATGCAAGCTAAATGAGAATGCATGATTTCTATACTAAAATGCAAGCTACATGTCATATATACAAGGGATGCAAGCTACACTACACTATATGATGCATGAATTTATTTGTTGGAGAGCTAATTTAGATTAACTCCCAATGCTTATGCTTAAACTTCCCCAAACCAAATGAGACACCATTTCTAGTGTAAAAATGGGAAAGTTCATGCACAAGTATGCAATGCATGAAACTAGTTTGTCATTTTGGATTTTTCAAAGTGGGAACAATAAAAGACACCTCAATGAGACCGAGGTGGGAGTCCTTTGAGTGTTGCTAGGACTCAAATAATTGATCAAGATAAAAATATTTGTAAGCAAGAGAAATGAACAAAGCTAAAGGAGGTGTAGGATACTCACAATGGATATGTGGCATCCTCCAAAAAACTTGCTAATCCTCAATTGTCGCTCATGGCAACATCCTCATCACTTCCATCGCCATTATCATCAACTTCCCTACTATCATCATCATCATCTACCTCCATGGACCCGGAGGCTTCGCCATCATCACTTGAACTTTGAACCACTTCTTCCTCATCTTAATCTTCTTCATCTTCTTCCTCACTCTCAACAACAATCTCCTTCCCTTTGGTAACCTCACCACCCATGTTAGCATCTCTAGGAGGATTAGGAAAGAACACTTCCCTATCCGCCCAACTAGGCAAAGGACATGATGGATCAAGGAGTCCTTGCCTAGCTAAGTGTAGGAGGGGCGGATATTGAGCCCGGTAAGCATTAACTCGGTCCTCATAAGCTTCCCTATGCATATGTTGCATCAATTGGGTCATGTAATCATTACCTACCTCAACATCTTTGGGTCGGAATTCTTGGTAGGTAAACGGATAGGGTGGAGTCACAATAGCAGAGGAGGAGGGCTTGGCAATAGTTTCCCTATGTTGTTGCATAATCAACTCAGCTTCATCGGAGAGTGGAAGAAGATAGATTGGGCTTCGGACATTGAGGCGACAAATCTTGTTTGGTAAAATGAAGGTCTTAGCATCTTTGGTGAGCCACTCAAATTTGTTGTCAAGATTATCATTCTTGACCCAATGAAATTTGTTGATCATAGTGGCTAAATCAATAAGGTTGCCTCCCTTAACCGGCTTGTAAGTCCTATCTTTGTTGAAATCCAGGTTAAAGTGTTTGGCTAACCATGTTACTAATCCTCCATTCACTATAAAGGCCGCCCCATCTTTACCATGGTCAATTGTAAGCCACCTTTCAAGTAAGAGTTGAAGTACATTGTATTTATTGGTGAACTTCTTGTCGACATTCATGGTTGATTCAAGGTAGATGAAGTCGAGTTCGGTGAAATGATTAGTGCCCTTCTTTGCAATTAGAGTATTTCCCACAACCTTATGCCATACCCTTATACCCGTATGGTGGACATAAAGGGCACGACACTCATGGAATGATTCAAATTTTCTTCCGGTGATTGTTTCCATAGAGAGGCTGGGTCATATTTCGAGGGCTTCTTCACACAAGGAGAATGGTCCTTAAGACCAAACACCTCGCCAAACTCATCCAAAGACATATTTCTATCCTTGTTTTCTATGCGGAATTCAACATTCTTTCGAGCCTCTACCTTAATGATTTTCAAAGAGCTTATAAATTCCATGGTAAGGGAGGGGTAAGTCAATTCTTGCATGTCAAATTGTGTAAGCAACCCCATAGACTCGAACAAGTTCTTGGTCCTCTCAAGAACACCCAATTTGGCTAAAGCATCTTGACGTATAAACTTGGTGGGCAAAATTGTTTTCTTAGCAAGAGATATAAAAGCTTTCCTATGAGAATCGGTTGTGAAAGTTACCTCCGGATATTCTTGTAATTGCTCAATAACCGGAATAGGAGTAGCTTCCACCATAGGAGTAGGAACCTCTTGAATTTCCACTCGTGCTTGTTGTACCACCATAGCCTTTGAGGCTTGAAGAGCTTGTTGCCTCTTTGAAAGATTTGATTTTGTGGGTGCCTTGTTTCCACCTTTAGTCCTTGCCATAATGCTTCTCCTTGTTAAGATTGTATCAACAAACCAAAGTTTTGCTTGAATGGTCCTAGTATCCTCAAGCTTCAATGAATCCCTAATCGATTTGGGGTTTTCGAATTTTGCCTTGAAACCCTAGAAAATCGATTCAATTTTTGAGGATTTTGGTGTTTTGTTGGCTTTTTGTTGATGAAGGAGTAATTTGATTGTGTTTTGAGGAAGTTTGGATTTGATTTGGGTGAATTTGGTTGAGAAATTTGTGTTTTGTTGATGAGGGGATAGAGGGTTTTGAGGGTTCTGAATGCGTGTTTGTGTTTGAATAGAAAAGAAATGAATTGGGGAATGAGGGATTTAATCCCGTGTTATAGCATTCAGCAGCAGGAGACGGGCAGATTCTTCAGGAGACACTCGGATCATAAGACAGTCAGCTTCGAAGTTTCTAACTCGTGCTGAGACGCGCGAATTCTGAAGGAGATGAGCGTCTTTCAGCTGGAGACGAGCGTCTTTCCCTTGAGACGCTCGGATCGTAAGACAGTGTAAAATTTTAAATTTTGAAGCAGCCAGGACGCGCCGATTTTCACTGAGACGAGCGTCTTCTGGAATGAGACGAGCGTCTTCTCCTGGGGACGCTCGGATTAATAGTCAGTATGGATTCTTCAATTTCCAGTTCTTCCAAGACGAGGGGGTAGGTTCCAGGACGCTCGGATCACTTCCAAGCCGAGCGAGTTTCCTTTGGGACGCTCGGATCTTCTCCTGTACCCACGGGTTCAGTTCCACCTGCGGGAATTCTTCATTTCCCATGTCATTTCTTCTTCATTCCTTTGGTCTTCATTGTGGGTGCACTATGAAGGCTCGGATAGCCTAGGCATTTGCTATCCCCACACTAAATCAAACACTACACATCAAGAAACATTAAAATACCTCCCTCACTCTCTCTCATAATGATAATCTTGATCAAAGCATGAAAATGTAAATCCAAAATTGACAAAAATGCAATACAAGAAGTAAAATGCAAGTTAAGGGGTTAGAATATTTACAAATGGTGGTTTAGGGAGGACTCCATCAAACTCTCATTCTTGAATGAGATGTCAAGGGGGTATAGCCAAGGTGTTGTTGATGTTGCTCAACACCTTGTAGAAGTAGTCAAAGGCTTGTTCATTTTCATTATAAAGATCTTCAATAGAGCTTTGCACATTGTGTTCTTCATGGTGGTGACTTGAGTCAAGATGATCACCAAAGCCTTGGTCTAAGGTCATAGCATTACCAATGAAAGGATTGACTAACCCTTCAAATTCGTCATCCCATAGACCACAAACTTACTAGCTTGCTCCCCAATTGTATCATGAGTTGATGAAAACAACTCCTCTTTATGGTTGTCATGGACAATGAGGCCTTCTTCTTTACTTGTCATGATTGGTGGTGAGCTATTCAAGCTCTCATTCTTATTGAAATTTCCTTGCTCTCCGGTAGAGCACCTTGAGGATTATCCACTTTCTTCTTCCATATGGGTGGTGATTATTTACCCATAGCTTGATCTTTGCATTGAGATGCCAACTTTTTCCTATCACTTTCTCGGCTATAATGATCGACCATGAAATATGGCTCATGTAGTCGGGGAGCTCTCATTGTCTTGTCAAGATTAAAAGTGATCGTTTCATCCCCCACTTCAAGTGTGAGCTCTCCATGTTTCACATCGATTACCGCTCCCGCGGTGTGCAAGAAAGGTCTTCCTAAGATGATAGGAATGTTGGAATCCTCCTCCATGTCTACAATGACAAAGTCCACCGGGATGAAGAATTTGCCAATTCTTACGGGCACATCCTCCCATACCCCTAAAGGTATCTTTATTGATCGATCCGCCATTTGAAGAGTAATGTTAGTGCATTTGAGCTCTCCCATTCCTAGCCTCTTGCATACTGAGTATGGCATGACACTTACACTTGCTCCAAGGTCACATAAAGCTTTGTTGATTGTAGTGTCGCCAATGGTGCAAGGAATAGAGAAGCTTCCCGGATCTTTGAGCTTTGGACGTGAACTTCCTTGAAGAATAGCACTACTCACTTTAGTGAATGCAATAGTCTCTAATTTCCGGATGGATTTCTTCTTGGTAAGAATATCTTTCATGTACTTTGCATAGGCCGGAACATGATTGATCAATTCCGTGAATGGAATTGACACTTCTAAGTTCTTCACAATCTCCATGAACTTTCCAAGTTGTTCATCAAACTTAGGCTTAGCTTGACGACTTGGGAATGGAAGTCTAATCACAATAGGCTCTTTTTCTTTAGACTTCTCTTCATTCTTCTTCTTTGAAATTTCATTGGTGGTAGGATCTTCCTCGTTAGAGTTCTCCACAACTCTTTGCTTGTCACTAGCATCCACAATGTCTTCATCAATTGGCTTCTTTGGCCCTTCATATCTTATACCACTCCTCAAATGGATGGCACTCACTGACTCGTGTCTTGGGAGATTACTTTGAGGTGGTAATTGCCCCTTTTGTCTTTGAGAGCTAGAAGATGCTAATTGAGACATTTGGGTCTCCAACATTTTGGTGTGAGCTAGTATGTTATTGATGGTGATGTCTTTGGCTTGGCTATATTTTTGCATTTGGGTGAAAAATTCTTGTTGGTTCTTTTGCATTTGGAGGACCACTTTTTGAACATCAAAGCTTTGGTCATTGGATTGATTGTATGAAGGTTGGTTTTGATAACCTTGGCTTTGGTTGTAAAAGGGTCTTTGAGCTTGATTCCTCATTGGAGGTGGGGTGTATGTTGATTGAGGGTTTTGAACATTTTGGCTTTTGTATGAAAGGTTGGGATGGAATTTGCTATTCTCATTGTAATAGTTTGAGTAAGGGGTGCCACTCTTGTATGCTTGGAAAGCATTAACTTATTCACTTGTTCCCCTACATTCACTTTGGTCATGTCCCAAAGTTCTACAACTCTCACATACTCCACTTGGAATTGAGGATGATGCCACCATAGCATTAACATGTTGTTTGGGTGATTTGGAAGCTTCATCAAGCTTAGCCATGGTGGAGCAGGAGCTCTGAGTTCGAATCCCACTTCAGACACTATCCTAAACAACCAGGCACACACTTTCAAGGAGAGGGAATGGGTGCAGTTTAATGGTCAAGGTCTAACACCATGGGGCCTGACCATGGTCCATCTAGCCTAAGGGAGGTGGCCACTACAACCTTGCCTAGAAACCTTCCTGCTGCTGACGTCCACATCAACACAAAAATCAACCAACAGGAGCACATGAGGAGTAGTACTATTGTAGCTGTTATTTTGTCCATTTCATGAGTCATTGCATTCCTAGCTGTACTGTCTTAATTCCGTTTGTTCTTTTCTGTTCTAAAACCCTACAAACACTTACCCTTTGAGGACTATAAATTCTGTAATCATCCCTGAAAAGAGGGCAGCTTTTGACAAAAGAAAACCCTGCATTTCTGCAGCTTATTTCCTGTGTGGAATACAAGGACCAGTCACCTGTGTGGGACTGCATCCTTAGCTGACCTGTGTTGGCAGCATTTTACCTTAGTCTTTTTGTTTTTACCTCTGTGAATGTCACCATCAGTTCTCGTTCATTGTGAGCTTGTTATTGCTGCATATTTTATTGAGAGTTGTTCAAGCTTTCACCAAAAAGGAAACAACTTTAATCTGAGTTTTCATAAAGTTTAATGCTTGTTTGCTGCAAATACAACTCTCAGCTTATTTCATTAAATATATACTCCAAATTGGTTATCAGAGCCAAGGTTAAAACTACCTATATATACACCACCTTTTCTGTTTTCTCAACCCCTCAAAAAAAAACAAAACTCAAACAAAGAAAGCAAGCACAAATGGATAATGAGAGATTAAACCTCCTAGAAGATACTGTCAGGAAATTAGCTGGTAGTATGGAGACTATATCAACTGCTGTCAACAGGCTGGTTCAGGATCGAGCCACAGAAGAAAACTCTGACTCTGATGAAGCAATACCAGGAAGGCCTAGATCAGCTAAACATGACAACTCCATTAAAATAGATTTCCCTGAGTTTAATGGTAGTCTGAACCCAGATGACTTCCTAGAATGGCTTAGATCCATGGAAAGAATCTTTGAGTTCAAAGGATACAATGATTCAAAGAAGTTTAAGGTAGCTATCCTAAAACTAAAGGGCTATGCTTCACTCTGGTATGAAGGCATGAAAAACCAGAGATTAAGGGGGGGAAAGAACCTATAAAATCCTGGGATAAACTCAAAAACAAAATGAAAACTAAGTTTATTACTACTGACTACACCCAAGACTTGTTTCTGAAACTTACTCACCTAAGACAAGGGGATGATTCTGTAGAAGCCTATCTCAGGGAATTTGAAAACCTAACCCTACAGTGTGAGTTACAAGAGAAACCAGAACAGAAAATGGCTAGGTTCATAGAGGGGTTAGACCCAAAAATTGCTGCTAAGGTTAAACTACAACCCCTATGGTCCTTTGATGAAGTAGTCAGGGTGTCCCAAAAGCTAGAAAAACAAGGAAAGGAGAAGACCACTGCACCAAAAACACAATACAAACCCCAAAGTTCCAAACTTTACATCCCTGTCAAGTTTAACATGCCTCCTAAAGAAGAAAAAGGGAAGGCCAGCTTCAGTAGGTCTCCTCCTGGTGACCTGAAGAGAAGGTGTTACCAATGTCAGGGTTATGGACATTTCAGTAGAGAATGTCCCACCAAAAGAACCCTCACTGCAATGGAAATCCAACTTATGGAAGAAGATGGGGATATTGAAGTGGAAGGCCCTTTTGAGGAGTCCACAGAAGAAGAAATCAGGGGACAATCTGATAGAGAACTGATACTGGCCCCTGATGAAGGTCCAGCACTGGTACTAAGAAGGGTGATGCACACTCAAAGCTTAGAAGAAAGTCAGAGACAACAGATCTTCCAATCCAGGTGTACTATACAAGGTAGGGTTTGTCACCTGATCATAGATGGAGGCAGTTGTGCTAATGTAGCCTCCACTACTTTGATAGAGAAGCTCAAGCTTCCCACCAGGGAGCATCAGCACCCTTATAAAATCAGGTGGCTTACTCAAGGTTCTGAGATTGCTGTGAACAAGCAGGCCCTCATCTCCTTCTCTATTGGGCAAGCCTATACTGATGAGGTTATGTGTGATATCATTCCCATGGATGCCTGCCACATCCTGTTAGGGAGGCCTTGGGAATTTGACAGGAGCATTGTACACCATGGGAGGAACAACACCTACTCCTTCACCAAAGATGGGCAAAGGATCACCCTCACACCTTTGGCCCTGGCTACACCCCCCAAATCTAGTGAGAAAGCTTCCACAAATCAGATTAATTGAACCTTACTGCTCAGGGAGCATGAGGTACTACAAGAGCTCAACCAAGGAACCCTCATTTTTGCTGTCATTTCCAACGAAATCAAGGTGCATTCTTGTGTTCCCCAACCTGAACCTCTCAAAAGGATTCTGGAAGAGTTCAAAGATGTCTTCCCCACTGAACTTCTTCCTGGATTACCCCCTCTAAGAGGGATTGAACACCAAATTGACCTCCTCCCAGGAGCAACCTTGCCTAACAAACCTGCTTATAGGTGTGACCCTGGTACTGCTAAAGAACTGCAAGAGCAAATAGCTGACCTTATGAGTAAAGGTTATGTCAGAGAATCCCTAAGCCCATGTGCAGTACCAGCTCTGTTGGTTCCAAAAAAGGATGGCACTTGGAGGATGTGTATAGATAGCCGAGCACTAAACAACATCACCATCAAGTACAGGTTCCCAATTCCCAGACTTGATGATCTACTAGATGAACTAAGTGGAGCAAAGACCTTCTCCAAGATTGATCTAAGACAGGGATACCATCAGGTCAGAATTAAAGAGGGTGATGAGTGGAAAACAGCTTTTAAAACCAAACTGGGACTTTATGAGTGGCTTGTCATGCCATTTGGGTTATCCAACGCACCTAGCACCTTCATGAGGCTCATGACAGAGGTGCTGAGGCCTTTTATTGGGGTGTCTGCAGTTGTATACTTTGATGACATACTAGTGTACAGCTCCAGCACTACTGAGCACTTGAAGCATCTAAGGGCAGTGTTCTTAACTCTCAGAAAGCACAAGCTCTTTGGGAAATTAGAAAAGTGTTCCTTCATGGTCCCTGAAGTGTCATTCCTGGGGTATATTGTCTCTGGCCAGGGTATCTCAGTGGACCAAGAGAAGGTAGAGGCCATCAGATCCTGGCCTGTCCCAACCAACATTACTGAGGCCAGGGGTTTTCATGGTTTAGCCTCATTCTATAGGAGGTTCATAAAAAATTTCAGCACCCTGGCTGCTCCTATTACTGAGTGTCTCAAGAAGGGAGATTTTAAATGGACCTCCACAGCACAGGCTGCCTTTGAAACCATCAAGGAAAAAATTTGTTCAGCACCCATTCTGGCATTACCTGATTTTGAGAAACTGTTTGAGGTTGAGTGTGATGCAAGTGGGGTAGGCATAGGAGCAGTACTCACCCAAGAGACGAAACCTGTGGCATTCTTCAGTGAGAAGCTCAATGGAGCCAAATTGGGCTACTCCACTTATGACAAAGAATTCTATGCCATGATTAGGGCTCTAACTCACTGGGGACATTACTTGAAACCCAAACCCTTTGTCCTACACTCTGACCATGAAGCCCTCAAATTCATCAATGGCCAACATAAATTGAACCATAGGCATGCCAAGTGGGTGGAGTTTTTGCAGGCTTTCTCTTTCACCAGCAGCTACAAGGAGGGCAAACACAACATTGTAGCAGATGCCCTTTCTAGAAGAAACCATGTGTTGGCTCTGCTGGAAGGGAGAGTCCTTGGTTTTGAAATGATCAAAGAACAGTATGCTGGGGATCCTGATTTCTCAGTAGACTACCACAACTGTAAGGAAGGCAAACCCAGTAAATTAATATTGCAACAGGGCTTCTTGTTCAAGGGAAACAGACTATGCATTCCAGGGAGCTCAACAAGGGATCTCCTCATCAGAGAGGTCCACTCTAATGGACTAGCTGGACACTTTGGGATTAACAAAACTCTTGAAATCCTGCAAGATCAGTTTTACTGGCCAAAGATGTTAACTGATGTACAAGCCATCATTCAAAGGTGTGGCCATTGCCAAAGATCCAAGAGTCAATTCAGGCCTGGCCCCTACATGCCCCTACCTGTTCCTAGTAAACCATGGGATGATGTGAGCCTTGACTTCATTGTGGCCTTACCTAGGACACAGAGAAGTAAGGATTCCATCATGGTGGTGGTAGACAGATTTAGCAAGATGGCACACTTTATACCTTGCAAAAACACTGAGAATGCCATGAGTGTGGCTGATTTATACTTCAGGGATATTTTAAGGCTACATGGAGTTCCTAGATCCATGGTCTCTGACAGGGATGTGAAATTCCTAAGCTACTTTTGGAAGGCACTTTGGAAGATGCTCAAAACCAAGCTACTTTTCAGCACAGCCTACCACCCCCAGACAGATGGGCGATCAAGTCACCAACAAAACATTAACTCGATTCTCGAAGCATTGTGAGCAAATCTCGAAAGACTGGGACCTCAAGCTAGCTCAAGCCGAGTTTGCTTACAACAGGGCTCTGCTGCAAAGAATCGGCCTGTCCCCCCATTTGAAGTAGTCTATGGTATAAACCCACACATGCCCCTTGATCTGGCCAAAATACCCACTGAAGAGTATAATTTTGATGCCCAAGCTAGGGTAGAATCCATCACTAAGCTCCACAAACTAGTGCAACAGCAGATCCAAAAGACAAATGAAAGATATCAGAAGAGAGCACTGCAAGCCAGGCCAAGAAAACCTTTTCAGGTTGGTGATCTAGTATGGCTCCATCTGAGAAAGGAAAGATTTCCAGCCAAGAGGAAAAACAAGCTCATGCCTAGGGCAGAAGGACCCTTTGAGATCAGTCAGAAACTGGGAGATAATGCTTATAAACTCCTCCTGCCTGGGAGTGATGTGGTAGAAGGAACATTCAACATTGGGGATCTGTCTCCCTACTATGGAGATGAGGTTCATGGAGAAGGTCCAACATATGAAGCACACTTTCAAGGAGAGGGGATTGGAGCAGGAGCTCTGAGTTCGAATCCCACTTCAGACACTATCCTAAACAACCAGGCACACACTTTCAAGGAGAGGGAATGGGTGCAGTTTAATGGTCAGGGTCTAACACCATGGGGCCTGACCATGGTCCATCTAGCCTAAGGGAGGTGGCCACTACAACCTTGCCTAGGAACCTTCCTGCTGCTGACGTCCACATCAACACAAAAATCAACCAACAGGAGCACATGAGGAGTAGTACTATTGTAGCTGTTATTTTGTCCATTTCATGAGTCATTGCATTCCTAGCTGTACTGTCTTAATTCCGTTTGTTCTTTTCTGTTCTAAAACCCTACAAACACTTACCCTTTGAGGACTATAAATTCTGTAATCATCCCTGAAAAGAGGGCAGCTTTTGACAAAAGAAAACCCTGCATTTCTGCAGCTTATTTCCTGTGTGGAGTACAAGGACCAGTCACCTGTGTGGGACTGCATCCTTAGCTGACCTGTGTTGGCAGCATCTTACCTTAGTCTTTTTGTTTTTACCTCTGTGAATGTCACCATCAGTTCTCGTTCATTGTGAGCTTGTTATTGCTGCATATTTTATTGAGAGTTGTTCAAGCTTTCACCAAAAAGGAAACAACTTTAATCTGAGTTTTCATAAAGTTTAATGCTTGTTTGCTGCAAATACAACTCTCAGCTTATTTCATTAAATATATGCTCCACATGGCCTTCTCAAACTTTAAATTGATGGTGTCAATATGAGCACTTAGTTGAGCACCCAATTGAGTGATGGAATCTACCTCATGCTTTCCTCCTCTAGTAGCCTTTCGAGGCCTATTATATTGTGAATTATGAACCGCCATTTCTTCAATTTTGGCCCATGTTTGATTGTCATCAACTTCGGTAAACATACCATTGGATCCCATATTGAGAATGTTTCGGGAGTCTTCATATAGACCATTCCAAAATTGTTGCACAAGGAACCACTCGCTAAGTCCATGGTGTGGGCAAGAACGACAAGTGCCTTAAATCTCTCCCATGCTTCATACAATGATTCCTCATCCCTTTGTTTGAACGCGGTGATTTGGGCTCTCAACATATTAGTCTTCTCCGGAGGATAGAATTTCTTGTAGAAAGCAAGTGCTAACTTCTTCCATGAATCAATACCAAGAGTAGTCTTGTCTAGACTTTTCAACCATTGCTTTGCGGTACCAATCAAAGAAAAAGGAAATAAGACCCACCGGATTTGGTCTTGAGTAACTCCGGTTTGAGAAATCGCATCACAATAGTCACAAAAAGTCTCCATATGTGAGTGAGGGTCTTCACTAGGCATCCCTCCAAATTGACTTCTCTCAACTAGTTGTATGAATGCGGATTTGGCAATGAAATTACCGGTTAAATGTGGTGGTGTAGGAGTACCATTTGGTAGGTTCTCCTCGGTTGGTACGGAATGTGATGAGAATTTAGGCATTGTGGGTTGATTTTGTGGTGGGTTTTGTATTGGGTTGTCCTCTCCTTCTCTTGCAAAAGGGTTGGTAAACTCAATGTTATTTGGTTGAATGTCCACAATTTCCCCGATACCTCTTAAAGTACCTCTAGCAAGTCTTCTATTGTTGGTTAAGGTTCTTCCAATTTCAAGATCAATGGGTAACAAGTTACCTGGTGATCTCCTAGACATGCAAAATATCAAACAACTCAAAAACAATTAGAACAACCTTGAGGAGATTGACTTCCCCAAGGTAAAGAAAGACACAACTAAAAATAACTAGTGAAAATCAAATCAAGTTAACACCGTCCCCGGCAACGGCGCCATTTTTGGTCCGGTTATACTCGTCGTCAAAAGCTACCAACCAAAACAATATTTATAACTTCACAAACTACTCTTAGCAAAGAGGCAAGTAAAGGTCGGATCCCAAGGGACGGGTATTGATGTAGGATTTTCAATTGCAAATGGTTGTGTCATAGGGTGTCACAATTTGGGTTGAGATAGGAGATCAACTAAACTAATCAACAATGTAAAAGTAAAGTAATGAAAACAAGCAAGATGCTTAAAAGGAGATGTAAACAATTGATTAAAAGCACTAGGGTGTCATGGGTTCATAGGGGATTCATGGGAATTGATCATACAAACATGTTCTCTACTAGATGCAAGCACTTATTGTTGTGATGGGATCGAGTTGGTGTATAAGCTTACAATCCCTAAGAAGGTTTAGGTCCCGGAGCCGAAGCGATTAGATTGTACAACACCTACAAGTCGACTTAATCCTTCCTATTCAACTATATGCATGGTCTAATGAGACTCGAGTTGGTGTATAAGCTTACAAGTCTCATTGAAAGGATAGGTGATGGGTAAAAAATGCAAGGATTCATAGGCTCGCATTTCATCAAACATAACATGTACATAAGTTGAAATCACAACAAGCAAGCAAATTAATTAATTATGAAAACATATTAGATTAAGCATGAATCAATCCCCATGTTGATTTCCCCTAATTCCCCATTAACCCTAGTTAAGGAAACTACTCACTCATTATCAAGTTCAACATGCTAACAAGGTTGTCAATCATACTAGCAAGGCAAAACATGATGAATAAATGAAGGTGATTAACAATAATTAAACAAGGTTAAGAGAGAATTATACCTACGAAGATGATTCCAAATAATAAAGCAAAGTATAATAGAAGTACTTGATGATTGATGGAAGGTTGTCAATCCTCCAAATAATCTTCTAATTACCCAAAATAAATGAAGAACAATAGAGAAATTAAGGAAAGATTAATATTGAGAATTGTATTATAACTTGATTAAGAGTTGATTACAAGAATACTACTTGATTAAAGGATGATTGATTACAACTTGATTAAGAGAGCATGCTAATCTAAGTAGTACAATGGGGTATTTATACTAAAGATTAGGTACAAGGATTAGGGTTACTAAGGGCTTAAATGACTATTAAGACCCTAAGAAAAGTTGAGGAAATGCTCCTCTCGAAGGAAATGAGCATCTCCCTTTTGCTAGTCCCGTGTCAATCTGCTCGTCCCGTGCTGAGGCACGGTTGGTACTGCCTTGTGATCCGCTCGGATCACTGGTGAGACGATCGGATCAGGGTGCTATGGGACGCTCGTCTTGGGCACAAGACGCTCGGATCTTGCTGCTCAGAGATGCTCGGATCGTGGGACAATACGCTCGGATCCCTGGTCAGTCAGCTACTCTTCTTTTCCTCCTTCACAATCCGCAAGGATCATTTCGGGGATGCAAGGATCCTTTCATCATTGCCCATTTCACTTTATTATCTACTTAGGCCTTCTAGTATTGTCTTCTCTTTGATGCTTGGTCATTACATGCGATCAATTTAGCTCCATTCCGCCTCGTAGATGCAAGGTTAGCACTCCTTTCCTACCAAAAGGGACAAAACCTCAAAGAATATGCAAAATGGGAAACTAAAGATAGTAAATGACCCAATTAAGTGCTATAAAGCATAGGAACAAGGTTAATTCGGGGACTAAATGTGCTCAAATATGAGTCACATCACTATGATCTGAGCGTCCTGGCTCTAGGACGAGGGTCTTGGGAGTGCTAAAATTGAAGAATTGGGTCTGTTACAAAATCTGAGCAGATTGTATTGAAGATGCCCGTCCCAGTTCTGAAGCCACTCGTCTTGGCAAGGATTTGCGCGTCCTGGCATGCTCAAAAACTTAAAGTTCACACTGTCTATGAATCCGAGCATCCTCTGAAAAATCCGAGCGTCCCCAGAGAAAATATCCGCTCGTCTCCAGCAGAATCCGCGCGTCCCAGCTCGGGTTAGAAAAACAGACTGCACTGACTGGGGATCCGAGCGTCCCCAGTCCAAGACGCTCGTCTCCTGCTGCTACTTAGCCAAAACACGGGTTACCTCTTTCCTTCCCCAATTCATGTCTATCTTATACAAACACAAACACACACCCTTTCTCCCTCAAAACCCTCAATCCCCTAAACAACACAACACAAATTCCTCAACCAAATTCACCCAAATCAAAAGAAAACTTCCTTAAATCAAGATTAAACTACTCCTTTATCAACAAAAGGCCATCCAACATCAAAATCCACACAAATGGAATCGATTTTCTAGGGTTTGAGCACAATTTCGAAAATCCTAAATCGATTGGGAATTGATTGAAGCTTGAGGAAACAAGGAGCATACAAGCACAATATTGGTTTGTTGATAAAAATTTGACAAGGAGAACAACATGGCAAGAACAAAAGGTGGAAACAAGGCACCCACAACCTCAAATTTATCCAAAAGGCAACAAGCTCTTCTTGCCTCAAAGGCTATAGTAGTGCATCAGCCAAGGGTGGAGATTCAAGAAATTGCTACTTCTATGGTGGAAGCTACACCCACTCCGGTCATAGAACAATTGCAAGATTATCCGGAGGTAACTTTCATAAACGATTCTCTTAGGAAAGCATTTGTATCCCTTACTAAGAAGACCATTATTGCTACCAAGTTTATATGTCAAGATGCCTTAGAAAAATTGGGTATGCTTGGGAGAACTAAGACATTTTTCGAGTCCATGAAATTACTTACCCTCTTTGAAAAGCAAGAATTAACTTACCCTTCCCTTACCATGGAGTTCATAAGCTCCTTGAACGTGACTAAGGTAGATACTCGGAAAAATGTTGAATTCCGCCTTGAGAACAAGGATAGAAGAATGTCTATGAGTGAGTTTGGCAAAGTGTTTGGTCTTGAAGAACATAATCATTATGAGAAAAAGCCTTCACAATATGATGCCGCGCCCCTTTGGAAAGCGATCACCGGGCGAAAATTTGAGTCTTTCCGGGAGCGCCATGTTCTATATATCCACCATCCGGGTATAAGGGTATGGCACATAGTTTGTGGGCAACACTTTGATTGCAATAAAAGGCACCAATCATCTTACCGAGCTCGATTTTGTCTACCTTGAATCTACCATGAATATCAATAAAAAGTTCACCAAGGAATACAACATACTTCAACTCTTACTTGATCGGTGGCTTGAAATTGATAATGGTAAAGAAGGAGCGGCTTTTATTATCAACGGAGGCTTAGTAACATGGTTAGCCAAACACTTTAACCCGGATTTCAACAAAGACAAGGCATATAAACCGGTTAAAAGAGGCAACCTTATTGATTTGGCCACTATGATCAACAAGTTCCAATGGGTCAAGAATGATAATCTTGACAACAAGTATGAGTGGCTCACTAAAGAAGCTAAGTCCTTCATCTTGCCTAGCAAGATATGCCGCATCAATGTCCGAAGTCCAAGCTACCTACTACCCGTCTCCGATGAAGCCGAGATGATTATGAAGCAACATAGGGAATCGCATGCCAAGCCCTCCTCCTCCTCCATTGTGACTCCATCATATCCATTTGCCTACCAAGAATTCACACCAATTGGCACTAATGTCGTGGTAGGCAACGACTACTTGACTCAACTATTGCAACATATGCATAAGGAAGCTCATGAGGATCGGGTCAATGCTTACCGAGCTCAATATCCACCCCTCCTACACTTATCTAGGCAAGGACTACTTGATCTTACATGTCCTTTGCCTAGGTGGGCGGATAGGGAGGTATTCTTCCCAAATGCTTCTAGAGATGCTAACATGGATAGTGAAGTTGCTAAGGGGAAGGAGATTATTGTTGATGACGGGGGAGGTAGTGACTCTTGCCATGAGGAAGAAGAGGAAGAAGTGCAAAGTTCAAGTGATGATGAAGATGGTGAAGCCTCCGGGTCCATGGAGGTAGATGATGATGATGATGATAATGAGGAAGTTGATGATGATAGCAATGATAGTGATGAGGAAGTCGCAATGAGCGACAATTGAGGATTGACAAGCTTTTGGAGGATGCCACAATCCATTGTGAGTTTCCTACACCTCCTCTAACTTTGTTTATGTCTCTTGTTTATAATTTTTTTTAATCTTGATCATTGGTTTTGAGTCCTAGCTGCAACACTTAGAGGACTCCCACCTTGGTTCCATTGAGGTGTCTCATTTTGTTCCCACTTTTGAAAATCCAAAATGACAATTAGTTTCATGCATTACATACTTGTGCATGAACTCCCCCATTTTTACACTAGAAATAGTGTCTTACTTGGTTTGGGGAACTTCAAACACAAGCATTGGGAGTTAATCTAAATTAGCTCTCCAACCAACAAAATCACGCATCATATAGTGTAGCTTAGAATGCATCACTTGTGTATATGTCATATAGTTTGCATATTAGTGTAGAACTCATGCATTCTTATTTAGCTTGCATAATTCCCTATCGTTTAGGCCATTGAGGACAATGCCCATACTAGTGTGGGGATGGGGAATTCTAACTTGACTTTTAAATCAAAATTTATAAAAATTGAAAAACTTTGAAAAATACAAAAATATGTTCTTTTATTTCACAAAAACAAAACCCATAAAAAAAATTTGAAAAATTTGAAAAATTGAAAAAAAAAACCAAAAACATGTTCATTCCTTTATAGTGTAGAATTGTATATTTTGTATATACTTGTTTATTTATCCTTCTATCACATTGATCGACTACGCCACATCCGAGGCATGAGGCTTATGAAGACCGCATGGTATGATCTTTCCAATCTCCTTTTTCCTCTCTATGTTAATGACTATGTGGCTTTATTTTGATTGATGCGGTATACACCAATGTGATTTTAGGAGTTGCACTTAGCTTATATGGCATAATAATAGTTGGTAGAAGCATATGCATTAGGTTGTATAAATGTTAGTTGCATCATGGCATATAGTTGCATTTTAGGAAAATTTTATGAAAACATCTATTTGGGAAGCTTGACAAGTGTATATAAGGCCCTTGTAGATACTTTTTCTTCTTAAGACTTTGCTCACTAGAATGCTTCTAAAACACCCTAGGATGTGTCATGCTAGTATCCTTTGACCCATGGACTAAGGCCTAGTCAAGAGTACCTTATGGTGTGATAACTCCTTGGCTACCGTTTATTCCAAGGTGACTTTCGAAGCCATGCAACCATCTTCCACATCTACCACATTTTGTCAATAAAAGGGAATGGGCAGAAAAATTCATCAAATTGAGTTCAAGCATTGAAATGAAAAAATCAAAAAGTTTGCAAAATGCATCAAAGAAAAGAGGACAAAAATAGACTCCTATGCTTCAAATATAAGCACCCTCCTTACAAATTAGGGTGACTGAAAAAATGTTCAAAAATGCAAAAGGTTGAAATTGTCAAGCATCAAATACCAAACATCAAGAAATGGCAAAAAGAAAGTGTTCTCAAAAATGTCAAATGCCACAAGAAATTGGGGGGAATAACAACATCAAAAGCAAACTCCCATATGAAACTCAAAACACATTGATCCCTTTATCCATCGAATCCACTTTTGTGCATGGTAGAGAGGGGACGACCCTTCTTCTTGTCTAGGCAAGAAGGGGAATTCCGCGATCCTCCAGTGTTTCTAACACCATAGGGAGACTACTCTTGACGAAAGAATTTAACAATTGAGGATAAAGGTATCCTAGCTTGACATAACTTGGAGGTGATTTATTGGTATCCTTCTAGGCTTAGTAGTTTGAAGAAACCGTATCTATAATGGAATGTGTGCCCTTAGATTGCTTCCCTTTTAGATAATTTCTGCCACTTAGATGAGGAAAGTGTCTATTCATTTTTGTAGATGCATCCATTACTTACTTTTGTGTGCCTAATGCTTGGATGTATCGCCATTTTGGCAAGCCCCACCTTGCCTTGCAAGAAGGCATCCTACCTCATGGTTGTCTTGTTGTGAGTTGAAGGGGCGGAGTGAGACCCGTTAATTGTCTCATATCGGCTATATTAATAGGTTAGTTTAAATAAAGATCCTAGTTTTAGTCACCTCTTTACTCGGGACGAGCAAAGGTTCGGTTTGGGGATGTTTGATGTGACTCATATTTGAGCACATTTAGTCCCCGAATTAACCTCGTTCCTATGCTTTATAGCACTTATTTGGGTCATTTACTATCTTTAGTTTCCCATTTTGCATATTCTTTGAGGTTTTGTCTTCTTGGTAGGAAAGGATTGCTAACCTTGCATTTATGAGGCGAAATGGAGCTAAATGGATCGCATCCAATGACCAAGCATCAAAGAGAAGACCAACACTAGAGGCCTAAGTAGATAATAATGTGAAATGGGCAATGATGAAAGGATCCTTGCATCCCCGACATGATCCTTGCGGATCGTTAAAGAAGAAAAGAAGAGAAGCACTCTGTCCAAGAAACCGAGCGGATCGAGCACGATCCGAGCGGCTCAGAGCACCAGGGTCTGAGCGTTTTGTTCCCAGGACGAGCGGATTGCAGTGCCAGAACCCGAGCGTCTCACAGAGGATCCGAGCGGATCACAAGTCAGAAGAACCCGTGCCATACCATGGGACGAGCGGACCGAGGCAGGACTAGCAAGAGGATTCGCTCATTTCCCTCGGGAGTAGCATTTCCTCAACTTTTCTTAGGGTCTTAATAGTCATTTAAGCCCTTAGTAACCCTAATCCTTGCCACTAATCTTTAGTATAAATACCCCTTTGTACTACCTAGATTAGAACAATTCCTTAATCAATTCTTATGCTCTCTTAATCAATTATTAATCATCTTAATTTAGTTGTAATACAATTTCTCAACATTAATCACATCTTAATATTTCCTTAAGTTCTCTATTGTTCTTCCTTTATTTTGGATCATTAGAAGATTATTAAGGTTTATTTGGAGGATTGACAACCTTCCATCAATCATCAAGTACTTCTATTATTATTTGGAATCATCTTCATAGGTATAATTCTCTCTTAATCTTGTTTAATTATTGTTAATCACTTTCATTTATTCATCATGTTTTGCTTTGTTAGTATGATTGACAACCTTATTAGCATGCTAAACTTGATCATGAGTGAGTAGTTTCCTTAGTTAGGGTTAATGGGGAATTAGGGGAAATAAACATGGGGAATGATTCATGCTTAATCTAATATGTTCTCATAATTAAATTGCTTGTTTGTTTTGATTTCAACTTATGCACATGTTATGTTTGATGAAATGCGAGCCTATGAATCCTTGCATATTTTACCCATCACCTATCTTTTCAATGAGGCTTGTAAGCTAATAAACCAACTCGAGCCTCATTTGACCATGCATATAGTTGAATAGGAAGGATTAAGTCGGCTTGTAGATGTTGTACAATCTAATCGATTCGGCTCCGGGACCCAAACCTTCTTAGGGATTGTAAGATATACACTAACTCGATCCCATCACAACAATAAGTGCTTGCTATATAATTGAGAACATGTTTGTATGATCAACTCCCATGAATCCCCTATGAACCCATGACACCCTAGTGCCTTTAATTAATTGTTTACAACCTCTTTAACTACTTTTTATTCATCTTGTTGATTAGTTTAGTTTATCTCCTATCTCAACCCAAATTGTGACACCCTAAGACATATCTTTTTAAAATTGAGAATCCTACATCAATACCCGTCCCTTGGGATCCGACCTTTACTTACCTCTTTACTAAGAGTAGTTTGTGAAGTTATAAATATTGTTTTGGTTGGTAGCTTTTGACGACGAGTTTTAACCGGACCAAGTCTAGGTATCGTGTTCACTATGTATGTTATCCGGGGTTGTGATTTACCTAATTAACAAAGCAATTATGTTGTTTAAGGTTATATGTCTGGTCGGTACTATATACCATTTAGATCTAAACTTAACATGCGGTCGCTATAATTAAGCTAGTCTATTCAATTGTCGTAGCCTATATAGTCTTAATCTGGTCCGCAATAATCCTAATATGCAAGACTAATTAACCAATCATGGCTAGTAATTAATCAATTAGATTTAAGACAACAATTGAACAACAACAAAAAGCAATTTAACTATTAATTCATTAATTAAACCCCCTTCTAACAACTTAGATCCCCTTTCACCCTAGATCAATAAATTAGCTACTCATACTAATAACAATAACAAAAATAAGATGAAGGGAAAACATAACTAAAAATATGTAAAAGATAAATAACAAAGCAACTATGAAACTAGAACTTGAATTAATAATTAACGAGGAAAGATTAACAAATACCGTAAATAAAGAGTGCTTAGATCTGAAATAATAGTAGCCAAACTAATTCTAGCAGCTTTCTAGGGTTTTTGATGTAAATAAGACGTAACCTAATAATAGGGCACGAACTTCCTATTTATACTAAGCATAAACCGACTTTAGGAAGTTTCGCGGAAATTGCACAAAACCGCTGGACACTTGATCTAGTGTTGAAACACTCAATCGAGTACTGTTCATCAACACTCGATCTAGTGTTCAAACACTCGATCTAGTGTCGTCGGTTTCCAGTTTATTCCTCTTCATGCTTTCTCTTCTTCTATTTGTTATTCTTCTTGATTCTTGTGCCATTCTTTCTTCTTCTTTCCGTCTTGCCAACTCCGCGGTGCTTCATATTAATCATTTGCTCCATGAATGCATCCAATCTGCATTAAAACACCAAAAGGCGGAAGTATCGACATTCTAATGTAAAAGGCATATAAACAACATATTATAACACAAAATCGTCTCAAAAGTAACTAATGGGAGGTATATAAATGTATATAAATATGGCTCATCAAACTCCCCTAAACCATGTTTTTGCTTGTCCCTAAGCAAAGTATCACACAATACAAAAGCCAATAATACAAATGGTGAACGAATAACTCAGAGCTAATGTTAATGCACATATAAATCCCAAGTTATCCATGTATATAACAAAGTAATGACCAAGGTGTACCAATAAAACAAATTCAAAGGCACGGGTAATAGAAAACGCAGCTCAAGTCTCAAGATGTAACATGATACCGTAGTATAGACAAAAACAAAATACCTTTCGATCTTGCAAGATAAATTAGTCGAATTCTCGCGGATACACTAACGCACTCAAAAGTATGTAAGGGTGAGTTATATGTGAAGATAGAAGGAAATAAGAACACTCACTCAACTTATGAAACATGCATGCAATCTAATGTGATAGAAATTTCTCCAACTTAATACGCATCCACAACATAGATAAAAGTACATCTATCAAGGACAATAAAGATGGTTAATGGGTGAATGTATAGAAATGGATTGTGCCAAGGCACGTATGGATATGTGAGGCTAAGACGGTAGTCGCAGCTACACTTACTAACCAAAACCAAATCTACAATATTAAGTATAAATCTACCCAACTAGAGAAATCATCTTAACTTTGACAACATATGAGAGACAAAGGAACTACTCTCCAATAATGCATTAGACTCTAATAACCATCTTTTTGTTCCCTTAAACAAATGAAGCATTTCTTTTTTTTTTCTTTTCTTTCTTTTTCACGTTTTTTTTTCTTTTCTTCTTTCTTGCTTCATATTTTCTTTCTTTCAACACAAGGGATGCAACACAATAGCTAATAAAATTTTTACTACACCCACTAGACAAAGATAAGTCCCAAACCAACCATAGTAGTAAAATAAAATTGATAAACAAGCAACTGCGACTGTCCCGATACGGTAGGCAAATTATTGGATTGTAGCTATTAGATGGAATATAAAACGGCTACAAGGGTTCAAACGGGCTAAACAAAAGGTGATGTAAGGCTTATTTGAACGGTAAGAACCGCCTTTTCTCATGTACTTTATCATATGAATGCGTAAAGTATTAAGAAACTAATGTCACACTTATGCAGTTTGATATTACATATTCCACAAGGAGAACCACAATCAAGCCTAATTGACAATGAGACCAGTTTATTGATGTTCCTGGCCTAGAGAGCTCTATAGACCTCATAATTTAAGTAGTTAACCAACATAATTTTGTCAAATCTACTTAGCGTAAGGCATGTCAATACGGTCAAGATTTGAGTTATGAGCTTTGTTTTCATAAATAACGGGTCAAAACAATGTACATGGACAACTATTTGAGATTCAAATGCAAAAACAATGCAAATTATCATCATTGCTAGACAATTCACCAAGACTCGACCTAAAACAAAGGAAAAACATATTTTTGGATTTTGAAAATTTTTAATTTTTATGGATGTTTAAATAAGCACATAACAATAAATAAAGCACACAACGGAATACAAAGAGTCCTCCCCCAAACCTAAATGTCACAGTGTCCTCATTGTGACCCTAGCAGCACAACAATCACAATCTAACATATAACCAGCAACCTAAAAGACACATCTAACAAAAGGAAAGCGAAAGACTAGCATCCTAAAAATAATACAATAAAAGGAAAATAGTAGGAAGGAGAGTGACCAAATAAGGCGCATCTCCATCACAATGAGCATCGTTTCAGACCGAAAAGCAGGGATACTCGATCGAGTGTCCATAAGACGGGCATTTCTTTCTGTAAATCAATACTCCACAATGGCATAATCAAGGCAACTAAGTGCCCTTAATAGTAGATCAAAAATATGCGCATGTGCTACACAAAGGCATAAGTAGCACCAAGAAATAATGCAAGCATAGAAATGTAAGACTAAATAGTGTTTGGGCTCATCAAACTCAAAATCTAGAATAAAAGGTAGACATGATCGTTCACTACCTTCTACCTTGGCATCTATGTGAAAAGAATGTACTACCTCACCTATAAAAGGAGTAGTCACACCATCATGTACCTCATGGACGGGTTCGTCTTTAAATATCTCAGCCTCTTGGGCGTCTAACTCAGCTTCCAAGTCAACACTTTCACCAAAGTTGTAAACCATCTCAGGATGAGGCTCATCTCCATAGATCAACATTTCTATCTCATCTACTTCCTTGCTCCATGGTCCTGACGTAACAGCAGGGGCATCGAACTGGTTCCTGTCCAAACACAAAGCAAGGCATTCATCAATAGTAGGGTCAATAACATGAATCATATGACAAGAAGCTTTTAAGTCAGGAGGGAACGATGCTTTGTCAAATCTAAAAGTGATAGTGTCGTCCCCAATATTGAATGTAAGACTCGCATGCCTAACATCTATGACCGCCCCAGCTGTGTGCAGGAATGGTCGCCCTAAAATAATAGGAACTCGAGAATCTTCGGCCATATCTAGCACTACAAAGTCAACTAGAATAAAAAATTTCCTGACTCTGACTGGCACATCTTCTAAGACACCCATAGAGGACTAAACGGATCTGTCAGCCATATGTAGGGTCATATTAGTTCATTTTAGCTTAGTTATGTTAAGTTGTTTGCATGTTTTATACGGCATGACACTAACACTTGCCCTAAGTCACATAAGGTATTATCAATAGCTAAAGGACCAATATTACAAGAAATAGAAAAACTCCATGGATCCTTAACCTTAGATGGAGAGCGAGATTGTAGCACAACACTGCATTCTTCAGTAAATGCAACCGTCTCCACTTCATTGAAAGGCCTCTTCTTTGTTAATATTTCTTTCAGGAACTTTGCATAGGCCGGCACTTGAGTGACCAATTCAGTAAATGGTACACTTACTTGTAGATTTTTCACCACCTCCATAAACCTCCCAAACTGTTGATCTAGCTTGGTTTTGTACTGTCTTTGCGGAAAAGGTAATGCAATTTTAATGGGTTCGGCCTCTTTATTTCTTCTTTTTCTCAATGTTTGAGTCAACGTAATCAGGTACAAGAGACACTCGATCGAGTGTTAGGGTACTCGATCGAGTGTTTTTCTGACATCGTGCAATTTACTCTCGGGTTTGAATTTTAGCCTCTACCTCAGTGGTCACTCGATCGAGTTGCAACTCTACTCGGTCGAGTGGCTTATTAACAACACCATAATTCTCATGAACAGTAGCAGAATAACTATCAGGTATGGACACTCGATCGAGTGTTCTGGAACATGATCGAGTGTTTTGCGGTTTAGCTACTGTTTCATTTTTCTTCATACCACGTAACTCATACCCATTGACACCACTCTCATTACCTTCATTAACGGGCATCATCGGTCCTTAATAAGAAGTACCGCTCCTCAATGGAATAGCATTAACCTGTTCATGTGCTTGTTTACCTTCAGGAGGAAGAACGTCGGGCTGCCTACCCGGATTTTGGCTTGGAAGTTGAGCAATTTTAGTATCCAAAATTTTGTTGTGAGCCAATAACTGAGTAATTAGAGTTTCTTGCTTCTGTGAAGCCATCGTATGTTGTTGGAGCACTGCCTTAATTTCAGACATATCATTACTCGGAGCTTGAGAAGGAGGTTGTATTTGTAGGAAATTTTGACCTCCTTGGTTCTGTATGACAAAGTTGCCCAACTGATTTCCTCTATTATGAGGAATTACATATGCATTGTTCAAATTCTGACTCCTTTCAGCGAAGAAATTAGAATAAGGAGTGCCTTGCTTGAAAGACTGAAAGGCATGAACTTGCTCTATTGTACTCATACATCTTGTTGCACTATGACCATCAATTCCACATCTTTCACAAGGCACTTCCTGTTCGATCATGGCATGAACCGTCTGTTGCTTACCCAAGGATTGAGATGTCTTCAATTCGGTTATTTGGGCAGTCAAAGACTCTAACTGTGCTACAACAGCTCCATCTGATCCACCCCCTCTTGTACTACCTCGGGGGTTACCATACTCAGCAGTGTGGGTAGTTATCTGATCGATCAACTTCCATGCATTATCGTCATTGGTATTATCCCGGAATCTCCCATTGGCTGAAGAATCAAGTAAAGCTCGATGATCATCATACAACCCATTGTAAAACTGGTTGCAAAGAAACCACTTCCGAAAACCATGATGGGGGACTGAACGGATTAGTCTTTTGAAGCGAACCCATGCCTCATTCAAGTTTCACATTCAGACTAATATAATGTTATAGTATACAGGTTTAAAGCTTAATTACAAATATTATCTATATATTTCCGTGCTTTTTTGCACTAGTCCTAAGCTAGTAAAGCAATACATGAAGTACTCTCTTCGTTCTAATCATTTGTTTATCTTTAATTTAACGACCCTCACAAACGAGAAAAAAAAAAGGTAAACAAATAATTTGTACGAAGGGCGTAAAAAAATACGAGAGTAGTATTAATATCTACACACATACAATAAGGTGTACCAAGTACGAGAAAAGAAAATTCCCTTTCAAAAAGTTTGCATGAAACTAAATAACGAAATTAATATGAACTAGTTTAGATCCCGTGCACTGTATGCACGGTATATATAAAGTTTTATCATTTTAATGTATTATTTATGAAATTTAAATTAACTAATTTTTTTTAGTTTTACGGTTCTCATCGTTATATTTTGATTTGAAAATTCAAAATCAAAATCGTATCAGGCATGAAATGAGTATTTCAATGAAAGTTTTTCTTCTACCGAGAGATTAATAGTGTAATTTTACTGATAATATATTTTTAACCGCAACTTTTTATCATAAGAAATCAATAAATTTTATCGTATGATTCATTAAACAAAAAAAATGAATTCCTTTTTATATCATAGAAAGACTGCAGATAAATTTGTATAAAATGAAAAATACTAAATGACATAAATACATAAATCTAAAAGATTATGTGTATTATTAATCACCATACTTATAGAATATGCTAAAAAACTAAACCTTATTTTAGGAAATATTTTTAGGCGGGAAAATTTAGAGTTTCACCTATTCATTTAGTAAATAGGGGATTCGTTTAAAATTTGTATGGCAAGAGTTGTTATCTTCACAAAAGTTATTTTAAAATTGCTATGAGAAGATATGTTTTACGTAGGACTTCTTTTAAAATTGGTATAGCTTTATCAAGTTTTGCTAGCTAAACACAAGATTGTTTAGTACTCCGTGATTGCAAAAAAATACATGCACAACAAAAGATATTGGCCATGAAAAGATATTAGTTTAATTCGAGTAGTAATTCATTGTTTAAATTAACTTGTAAGTAGGGCTATTAATGAGACGAGACAGTTCGCGAGCAACTCGAGCTCGACTCGGGCTCGGCTCGAGAGCTTAATGAGTCAAGCCAAGCTAACGTTGGCTCGGCTCGAAAAACTCGTGGGTAGCTCGAACTTGTGTAATTAGATAAGATATTACTCATATTTTATAAAAATATTTTATCATGATTATATATTTGTATCACATATAAAAAATGTCTATTGATTTTCCAATATTTGTATATAAAACTTTCGAATCTTATTATTGAAAATATCGAGAGAGAGGAAAAAAAACGAAAATTCAACAATTATATATAGGCTCGATTTGAGCTCGAGTTAAATCTCGCAAGCTTGATAACGAGCACAATTTTTCAATTTCGGGTAAGATCTAGATTGGCTCAAACTCGAGTTTCACTTTATGAGCACAAGTCGAGCAAGGCTTAGCTTGGGCTCAGCTCGTTAACACCCCTACTTGTAAGTAACTCGTGTCAACAGTTGGTTTTGATTTTTCAATTAAATTATTCATCAATTAGTGTTTAAATTGAATTATTTTGGGGGTGAAGGTAGAGTTGGCATTGGGTCGTGCTGGGCCGGCCCGCGTGCCTGCCCATCGTGCCTTTCCCAAAAAATGGCTCGGCCCAGGCACGGATATTGGGCTGGCCGTGCCGTGTCGTGCCTGGCCCACTCACCCAAAGCCCCGCCGCGGTCCGCTCCTGGCACGCCTAGTTTCGTGCTTGGGCCGTGCCTGGCCCATGGGCTAATCGTGCCTAGCACGTGGGCCGGCCCAATAACCTTAGTATTTTTTTCTAAATACTCTTTTATTTATATAAATAATGAATATTAACGATTTAAATATATATTTTATTAAATATTAATGTACTTTATGTGTTGATTAGTTGATTACTTGTATTTTTAATGTACTAGATTTAATTAAATAATTAAAAAACGATATTAAAAAATGGAATTTAATTAAATAATTAAGAAACTGGCCAAATTTCGGGCCGTGCCTGGTTCGTGCCGGACCCTCCGTGATTGGGCCGTGCCGTGCCTAGGCACGGGAATTTCCAAAAAATGCAGTCGCGGCCCGCCTCAAACCCGTTCGTGCCGTGCCCGTGCCATCAGTATTATTCATCCGTGCCGTGTCGTGCTCGTGCCGGACTCATGTCGTGCCTATGTCGCCCGCCTTAGCCCGGCCCGTATTGCCATCTCTAGGTGAAGGTATCGATGATTTGAAGTACAGCAACTCTCTTATAGGACTGTCCTATAGCGTAAGACGAGCCCAATAGAGGAGAGTAGCCCGTTAAAGGAAGGATGGTATACAAAAACAAAAGGCAAAATTTAAAAAGTGAACCGCTAAATACTCAAATGTCGTTGCAATCCTATTGTAGTCTTACACGACCACCTCCAATTCACGCTAACTCCTCACCGCCTCTACAGCCCACGCTGCCGCCGCCGCCACCACCAATGCGACGCCTCTTCAATTTACATCCTCACCGCCTCTTTAATCCTCATCCACAAACAACTAAAACTAGAGATGAAGAATGTTAATAGTCATCGTCATGGCCATCCCGAAGTCACCATGCCATCTACCTAGGTTTCAACATGATCTTGAAAGTTTCAGGTTTTAAAATTAAAAAATATTTTAAACTTTATTTAATTGTTTTAACTTGAATACTCGTGTTTTTACATTGAAAACTTGAAATTTTGAGTTGAAAAATACGGGTTTAATTTTAGCTTGAAAACTCTCAATTTTAGCTTGAAAAATATGGCTTTAATTCATAACAAAACATCTAAAAGTTTTTTCATCTCTCTCAATTTGAGCTTGAAAAGTTCATAATAACTTATGAAGAAAACTCAAGTTTTTAATTTTGTTTCCCTTTGTTACAAGTATAGAATATGCTTAGTTTTTTTCTAGAGGTGGCAAACGGGTCAATCGGATCAGTTTCGGTTCGGGTTCTTTCGGATCGGGTTATTTCTGTTTATCTTTTTTTTTCGATTTCAATTCGGTTCAATTCAGGTTGGATTTAGTTTTCACTTTTAATCGGTTGTAGATATTTCGGGTTGGTTCAGGTTCGAGTTGGGTCAATATCGGTGCAAATAAGGTTCAAGTCGGGTCAATATCAGAGCAGATGAGATTCGAGTCAGGTCATAATCGGATCGGATATCAAGGGATTAGGTCTTTATTCAAAAGATTGGATATAATACGAATAATTTTTTTTTAAAAAGTAATAAATAATGTTTTTTTTTGCATAACTACGATATAATATTAATTCATTGGCGTCAAAGGGGTGACACTCAAGTACAAAAAGACACCCTAAATGTGACGCCTAGGTACATTCGGGTCATTTCGGGTTTCAATGTTGGGTTTCTGTCATCAATGTATGGGTTGAAATCGGTTCAGGTATATATCGGTTCGGATTAAAACTATTCAGGTTGAAACAGTTCAGGTTCATTCGATCTTGGATCTATTTCGGATATTACAAATTCGGTTCGATTTCGAATCAATTCAGGTCGATTCAGATTTCGGGGTGAAGTTCAGTTATACCTTTCGGGTGTACGGTCAGGTGTCGATTCGGGTATTTTCGATCGGTTTTTCCGGTTCTGTATACTTTTGCCAGGTCTAGTTTTTTCCATGTAAAGTTTTAGAAAATTTTTACCAATTTTAATTTGAAAACTGAATGTTTTAAACAAAAGATCCATGGTCTTGAGATGAATATTTCTATGGAGAAGTTCCGCGAAGAGGATAGTCGTGGTTGCATTTCGAAATTGTCATTCAAGGTGGTATGGCTGGGATAGTAGGAGAGTAGACAACGAGAGAAAGAGGGGTTAAGAGAATTGAAGAGCGGATAAAAATCATCCAAGTTGGTTTGTGTTGTTTAATATTGATGTGCAGTACGAAGTATTATTGTTTCCTTGAATATTGGGCTTTTATTAGCAAATAGATTGGTCTTATGCTAAGAGACCGTCTTACTCAACAATTTGTATTTGAAGTAATTCGTATAGGACAACGAATCCTAGCTACTAAAGATCGTCGACAATTTACTATTTATCGTAGACAATTTTAATGAACTTCCAAAACTGCCCCTCCCTCACACTCCCCCTTATATTTTTCATATTCTTCAAAAATTAACCTTTCACACTTCCAAATTTTTTTAAAAAAAACCCGACTCACATAACAACAAAAAACCATTTCAACCGCATCATTTCCGTCATCAAATTCAAACATTCAACAAGGTATGTGATTGTTATTAATTTTTTTTTTGAGTATTTTCTTAGTTTGTAAATTTGTGACGGAATTAGGATAGATGCCTTTATTGTAGACGGAATTAGGATAGATGCCTTGATTTGAATCGGATTTAGTCGTGTTTTGCAAAAAAACAATCGAGAAATTCAAAAAAAAAAACAAAAAAAAACAAAAAAAAAAACATATCGAGGCTGGGACGAAGAACGTTTTCGTCCAAATCCAGGCCCAGACGAAAATGGTCTTCGTCCAGTGTGGGTCTTGGACGAAAAACATTTTCGTCTGGGCCTGGACCTGGACGAAAATGTTCTTCGTCCAAGCCCATTTTCGTGTTTTTTTTCTTTTTCTTTTTTTAGTATTTCTCGTTTGTTTTTTTTTTTTTTTTTGAAAAAACTTATTTTTCCGTCTTGTTTTGTTATCGTTAAAAACTAATAAATTATTAATAATAAACCTCGTCCGTGGCGAACTCGTTGTAAATTTATTTATTTTATTTTTTAAATTTTTTAAAATTTATTTTTCCGTCTCGTTTTGTTTTCGTAAAAAAATAATTAATTATTACTAATAAACTCCGTTCGGGGATATTTCGTTTTATTTTAATTTTTTAATTTACTTAAACTTATTTTTAAAAATTCTTTTGTTTTATTAATTTAAGTAATCAATGAGTTTTTGTTATTTTTTGAATAGATGGCCGGTGGAGGAAAAGACAGTCACGTTCGAGCTCGAAAGGGGCTCCAGTTTGAGTCTGAGGTTGGAGATGGTAGTACCCAGTCGTGGACTGCGAAGCAGTTGGAGGAGGTGGTTCGGTCTGGTGATGAGATAGGTGAGGAGGAGGAGCGAGTGCGTAGGGTGCCCCGTAGACGGGATGTGGAGGGGCGTTTTCAGCGGATGTCGGATGGTAGTTCTAATAGTGTCGTGGCTCTGAAGAAGAAGAATTCGGGTAAGGATGTCTCTTGGTTGATTTCCGATCCTGTTCCGGGTGGTCCTCAGTTTCCCCACGTGATTCCCAGCTTTGGGGGCCACATTGCCAACACCTTATGGCCGACTCCTAATGAGGTTGGTCGACCAGTTTTGACGAGTTACCACCGGCTTGGTAAGACGAGGTTGTTGAGTTGTTGGCGACTACCTTCGGCCGTTCAGACTATTTATGACGGTAGTGGTCTTTCTCACCTATTAGATTCCATGGCCGAGCATTTTAACATGCCCCTTATTTCTGCTTTCGTTGAGAGATGGCAACCCGACACCAACAGTTTTCACATGCCTTTTGGGGAGATGTCCATACTCCTTCACGATGTTGCGCAGATCTTAGGTGTTCGGGTTGATGGTAACTGTTGTAAGGTGGAGAGTACGGACGGGACGTTGGCAGATCCCCTTATGTATGTTTGTGGCTTCTTTTCGAAGTCAGCAAACGAGTTGAGGTTGCCGTTAAACCCTAGTAAGAAGGCCCCTATTTACAAGAGTGGGGGTATATTGGTAGATGCAGTTTGTGACATGGCGGTATCTGGTTGTGATGTTGTTTTTGCTCAGGGGTTTTTGGTTGCGGTGTTGGGGTCGACACTTTTTGTCGACAAATCAGGTGATAGGTTACGTCCTCAGTTGTTTCCCTTAGTGACTGATACTGATTGTGTACACCACTACGCTTGGGGAGCCGGTGTACTAGCCTTCATGTACCGACAGTTGGGTATGGCTTCACGTGGTGGTGTGAAGACTATTGGTGGTTGCTTGACTTTGTTGCAATCGTGGATCTATGAGTATTTTCCTATGTTCAGACCCGGTCCACCTTCGGTAATTGACCCTACTCAGCCTCGGTCATGTTCTTGGAGATCCGTTGGTCCCTTCGCTCAAAATGCGGAGAAATTGTTGGAGTATCGGAGGTTGTTAGATGGGCTTACTTATGCTTCCATTAGGTGGGATCCGTACGGGCCGCGTCAGGAGGAGTATCATCCTCGTACTATGTTTGCCGGTTGTGTTCATTTCATGGACATAGCCGAGCCGTACCCGCCTGATCGGTGTTTACGTCAGTTTGGGTATGTGCAGATAATACTCAATCCCATTATGAGAACGGTAGCGCATCGTCTTGCTTCGGGGATAGCGTACGAGGTTAGTGTCGGGGCTGAGGTGGCCGATCATCTTTGGGATTGCTGGGAGGATCACTTGGTTCACCTTTCTCGTAGATCGAGACCATTTAGTTTCCCGGGTGAGACGGCGCCAGATTATGAGGATTGGTATAATGGGAATTCTCACCCGTTGATCATTGATCCCGACCACTATGATGCCCCCGCTGCACATGATGATTTTGATATTCCTGCTGAAGTAATAATTTTACTTACCGTTGTTGTAATAATTGTTTAACTTTCTTACTGTTTGTCGATAATGTTTAAAATATCTTAGTTATTTTTGTCAATTTGCAGACTGCACGTGCTGTAATGTTTCAGTTTGCCGATGTCGGAAGGATTGCCGATGACAAGAAACAACTTGCCTTTTTCCGTAAGATGATGAAGAACTTCGAACCATTTGTTGAGATAGCTAGGGAGATACAAAGGCATAGAGGACCTCGTCAAACACCCGGTGATCGTGTTCAGCGTAGATCAGATGGTGTGTATACTGTTAGCGAGGAAGAGGATGATCAGTAGTCGGGAGACTAATTTTTGTTTGTTTTCATTTATTTTGTACGTTTTTAAACACTTTCTCTATGTTGGATGATTATGTTAGTTGACTATTCGAACCTTGTTTAATTCAAAAAACATGACGGTTTTAAATTCTGAAATTTCTTAAATTTCTGGAATACATAGCAACTGATGCAAATTCATACATTTCTGGAAATACTCACTACTTCATGACAATGGCTAACATAAGGAAAACAAACAAATACAAGATACACTTGAAATAAAACTTCATCATCCTTGACATTTCCGAAATCTCTTTTTTTATACTTATCACTTGCTCTTTCATGACATTTCCACTTGATGCATCATCACCTTCATCTTCACATGCTATCTTCAACTTTTTTTGTTATTGTCAAATGATCTTCAGTCAACCACGACACAAAATGATTGCAATCTAAACACTTAAAATACGCTTTCTTTGGATTAGTTACCACTACAAGAAAAAGGCTGATTTGCAACGGACTAATTGCAACGAACTGTATAAGCCGTTGCTAAGTGTTACTTGCAACATATATTATTATATTTGCAACGGATATTAAATTATGCAACGGCTAAATGAAAATTTGCAACGGATATTAAATTATGTAACGGCTTAATGAAAATTTGCAACGGATATGCGTCATATCTATTTACCCGCCTAATAAATTTAAAGCTGGTTAATTTATGCAACGGATTTTGTAATGCCTATCGTTGCATATTGGTTAAACTCCTACAATCTATCTATATCTATATCTATCTATATCTATCTATATAAAAGTATAATAGAAGAACCATCATTCACAAAATTGTACACGTGTCTTTCCATTAGCTTTTCAAATTCCCGCCTAACTAGAAGCTAAACCGCACTGCTTTAAAAAATTAGAAAAAAAAAGGCAAAACCCTAAGGAGTATCATACACTACGACATTCCCAATCTTCCCTGAATCCCTGCCGTCATTTATTCATTTATATCTTCCATTTGATATCATATTACTCATGATGTTTATGCTTTGTTCAACAAGTACGTGCTGAATATTTGAACAATTATCAAGGTAAAGACTCACTTATTAACATCATCTAATTTGTTTAATGATTGATCTCTAAAATTGTTGTTGGCTTTCAAACAATTGCTTTAGGTTGAATTTCATTTTGATATTTTTGATCAGTCATTTCTTGGACTAAATTTTCAATTTTACTTCCATTTCAATCTTCCATGTCGGTGTCTGATTTAATTCTTTTATAGGTCATACACTCATACCATCTAACTATGGATTTGCTGATTGATTTTCTGATGTTTGTGAGAAAATATGGAATTTCTTTTATGAGGTTGGTTATTATTGTTTGACATCAAAGTTAATAAATATGTTTATATTTATTCTCGATTTTGATTAATCTAAAGAAAGAATTCAAAGATTAGGAGTAACATGATTTTGTCGTTATTAGTTGTTCCCGACGATCTTATCAATGGCGTTGTGTAGTTTGTTAGTTATATTGATCTTGATTAGTGACATTGAAAATATATGATACCACAATCACCGTAACTTTCCAGTGTTCTGCTTATGACGGCACTATCACATCTTGGTAATGAAGACAAAACTTTTGGGATTTGTTAGGTCACTTGCCATGTGATTTGGTGTATATTTGATCCATTTTAAGCTTAAGTCGGATTGTTTCCGTCTTAAATGAGGATTTGTCAACTCTATAATATCTTTGATTATTTGTTTTAACCTTTCCTAATCAATGTTTTAGCTTTGAACTCCCGTAGTTATATACTGTATTATTGTCATGAAGTTGTTTTCTATAATGGACCATCAGAGGAAGCGGTTGACAGAAATGAGCTTTTGAGGATGAACCTTTCATTGTTTTGACATCTCCGTATAATTATTTTGACATGTCAATAATTGTAATTTTGAATATTGGCTATTAAATTAAATTTTTGGGATATATAACAATTCTAAGTATTGAATTTTGAGATGTAAGAGTGGCTATTTGGCAATAAATATTTTATACGGAGTATATGCTTAGAGTTTGAGATGCTTTTCACGTCCACAGATGGTTTGAATTTCAGTTGGAACTATAGTTTCTAATATGCATTTGAATTACATGTACAACTGATTTGCTTATTAAATATAAACATTTAGTGTGATTGTAATAACCTACAGGTTTGAACATCCGGAGGTATCGGAGTTAGTGACCAAGACAGTGAAAGGTAATTATCATGAACATGGCCCAAATTGGAGTGAAACTAAACCTGCCCGACGAGAACAGTATTGGAAGTGGTTTAAGGTACATCTACTTAACTGATGACACTAAAGGTTATGGTTAGTAGTTCAGTATAAAACTTTTGATTGTGATATTGCTATGTTCTGCATTTCTGTGGAAGTTGTAAATGATAATTTGAGGAAACACGGCTAAGGACCATGGTTTGTCGGGCCGTAAAGAAGCAGCCGAAATGGATGGGTGATGCACTCCATGCTGAATTGCTATTTGATAGACAGTCCGAAGAAGGGAAAAAAAAATCAGCTCAAGCAGAGGTCAATCGCAAATCAAATGCAGAAGGTGGAAAAGCTTTAGGTACGCATACCATGGGCCGAATGAATTCTCTACTAGTGATGGAGAAATTAGTAAGTAACAAATTTATCATTATAAGTCAATTATGGGATTTCCTTTAGTGTTTGTGTGTTAAACTAAATTTGTTACCATGTTTAGGCTAATGGAGGAGATTACCCACCTGCAATTGAGTTATTGAAAGCAATAAAAACGAAGAAGACGGGAGGATACGTTTCAAAGAAAGCTGAAGATTACGTTGTATATTTTGGTGTCAGGTTATTGACACTAAAGTTTATTGTTTAATTGTTTGATATCGTAACGAAATGGAGGAAAATGGATGCAGGAATGCTTGAATCTCCCATTTGTGTTTGCAACGGAAATTATAGGTTTTGTGACAGCTATCCATTAATTAAAAAAGTTAATGCATTTGTGTTTGCAACGGAAATTACAGGTTTTGTGACGGCTATCCATTAATTTAAAAAGTCAATTTGTTGACTTTTCCCTCTACTATGCAACGGAAAACATTTTTTTTGCAACGGAAATCCGTCTCATAATTGACCAAACAGGTGCCACGTGGACCTCATTTAAGCAACGGATCATTCGTTGCAAAAAATATACGTCCGTTGCATAAAAATTAGCAACGCCGATCCGTTGCATATTTTTTCTTAAAATATTGATTCTTAAATACTCACCCGGAAATCTTGATGATAGCATTTTTGTGACAACGATTGCAACATTGATTCTTAAAATCAAGGCCTTCAATTGGGTGGTTTTCCCACATTGAGGATGATGTCGACATAAGTAGAGAAATGAAGAAGAAAATAGAAGAAGATGAAGATGAGTGAAAAATAGAAGAAGATGAAGATGAGTGAAAAAATACAAGAATATGTAGATGTTTATATAGGAAAAATAACCGTTACAATTCAAAAAATAACCGTTATAATTCAAAAATAACCGTTATAATTCAAAAATAACCGTTACAATTCAAAATAACCGTTATAATTCAAAAATAACCATTACAATTCAAAATAACCGTTATAATTAAAAAATAACCGTTACAATTCAAAATAACCGTTACAATTCAAAATAACCGTTATAATTCAAAAATAACCGTTACAATTCAAAATAACCGTTATAATTCAAAAATAACCGTTACCATTCAAAATAACCGTTATAATTCAAAAATAACCGTTATAATTCAAAATAGCCGTTATAGTTAATAGCTTATAAATAGGCCATTCTATGTCAATTTCAATCACAACATCCAATCCTATTCACTCACTATAATACTAAAATGGTTCTCACAAATACTCAAAAAATCAGAGGTTATCAAGGCAGAATCGATCTAATTGTTCAAAATTTACCAGTTCTAGTTTCTCGACTTGAATTAGTGGTTCCCAGTGCCAATGTATGGCACATGCTTGAAGAGCCTCCAATTGGTAGCCTTTGTATAATTTTATCCTGAAACCCGGATCAAATTCTAACTCCAGCAGTTAGAGATGAGGTTGTTTCTGATGAAGCAGTAAACGAGAAGATGTGGGAGTTTCGCAGGTTAAGAAATGATCTCTTTACATATTTTGAGCGCATCCTCACCGTGATCGATTACCCAAGACTATCAGACTTATGTGCCGGTAGAGTGATTAACCTAGGAAATTATTATCTCTACATCAATGATTTGTTGACTCAATATATGGCTACTCAACCTGAAAAAATTGAGGTTCAAGATCATGAAGAAGATAAGGAATCGTCATCTTCATCATCGGAAGATAATTAAAGATCGTCAGTGGTTTAATTATGTTATGTTTTAATTAATATCGTTGTATGGGTTTAGGGTTTGAGGTTTGGGGTTTAGGGTTTGAGGTTTCGGGTTTAGGGTTTAGGGTTTAGGGTTTGGGGTTTGAGGGTTGGGGTTTAGGGTTTAGTTATATTTTAATTATGTTTTAAGTGGTTTATGTAATGTCGTTGGATTTCAAATTAAGGAATGTTTTAATTAAATTATGTTAAATTATGTTTTAAGGAATGTTTTAATTAAATTACGTTTTAAGTCATTTAATTAAATATCGTTGCATATTAAATTAAATTACGTTTTAAGTCATTTAATCGGATAAATAAATTATAAACTACAATAATCGGATAAATAAAATATAAGGTACAATAATCGGATAAATAAAATATAAGGTACAATAATCGGATAAATAAAAGCTAAGATCCGGTCTCGAAACTACGCCATAAAGATAGCTGATGTCGATACATGCCACTATAATGAGCTACGCTTTCATCATGTAGCCAACAAGGGGCTATTGGAGGCATAGGTGGAAAGGGCGTACCCGGAGCCTCAGATAGTGGTTTCCCGCATGTAATACCCATAAGACACCATATGGGGTACGTACTCCGGTGGGGGCTCGTAAAGGCAAATAAGTATGACTACTACTCCAATGTCGGTGACCTTCTTGATCTACCCATGAAGAAATACAACATATCACCCAATTGTACATCGTAGCATAACCATATAGATCGAAACTGTCAATCCAATGACCCTAGCCACACGGTATCTGATCCATAAATGTAATTCTAGCTACCTCCGCATCAAATCTCACTGGGCCATAAATATGATCACGGTAAAGGGGACTACGGATTTCCCTAAGTAAATCTATTCTAGCCATCGTGAAATGAGATTGGTCACCCCGAACAGCATGTGAGAGAACTCGGAAACCACAATGACCGTCTCCGGAAGGATTATACCACGCTTCTAGATACTCGGGAAACCAGGAAGGCAAAAAGTCAAGATAAAGAAAGTACCTCGAATGACCAATAGTGTAGTCTACCTCAAGAGGTGCACAATGCGATGTGCTGAAACTCCCCGTACTCGTGGTAGCAGTGGTAGACGGTGTACCGGGGCCCGTTTGAGTGGATCGGGGGTACTAGACGGAGTAAAACGAACCGTCGGAGTGGAACGAGAAGTAGTAGACGGAGTAACAGGAACCGTCAGAGTGGAACGGGGGGTACTAGACGGAGTATGTTGGGAAGACGAGTTTCTTGTTGGAGCTTGTGTCCTCCACAAATTAGTGTGATAACATTTGTAAATCTCTTACAGGTTCACAAGGGTATACTTCGTATATTTAATCAGTTGATTAACGTTTACCTAATAACGGTTGGCTTGCTAGAAAGTTTGATGTTATTATCATACAGATGGCGGTGATCAACTGGTCCCTAAAGGTCACACCTATAGGATGTGTTTGAGAGATGTGGTTATAGAAATATGATCACATTGATGCCTAATATGACTAAACAGTTAGTCAATGTGTTGATGAGACAATTATTTAATGAAGATTAAATAATATTAGTTGAGACGAATTAATCACAATTCGTAAATTGAATATAATAAGTTATATTTAATTAAATGTATGTAATGTTAGCTTGGACGAATTAATCTGTTAATTCGTAATTAAATGTAATCGGTTATATTTAATATCAACAAGTTGAATGTGTCATAGTGGTAATAGTGAGGGTACACAAACCAAGAGGTCATGGGTTCGATCCTCACTAGATGACAATTTACACATTTTATACATTTTTGTATACTACCAAAATATTTTTGGTAGGTAAATAAAAAAAAACCGAAAATAAGAGAAAGAGATCTCTTATTTCGGTTAGGGTAGCCGAAAAATAGGAAAAGAAATATCTCCCCCTTATTCTCACTTAATTTCGGATATAATAAGTGAGAAGGAGATCATTTCATAACCTAATTTTTCAGCATTTTCTCTCATCTATCTACACACACAAAACCCTAAATATTTTACAGAAAATTGGGGATCTCATTCTAGCAATTTGAGGGGTATTTCTCGGAGCATCTTGGGTGCAACTAATAGGCGAATATCATTGCGATATTGTTCTTAGGCCGAATTAGCAAGAACCAAAGGTTGATTTCTTCATTCTCTATTTTGTTTATGTAATTTAATTTTATGACTAGCAATCAGCGTCATTAAATTCGTTATAATCCTTGAATATAAAGGGATTCATACAGGTTAATCCCACAAGTGGTATCAGAGACAAGGCGACGAATTTTAATTTTGATGATTTTCATAAAATTGTTTGTAAACAATAATTAGGGTTTGCGGAAAAAAAAAGGTAATCGGCTGGATTTTTTTGAGCCGTGGAATTTTTTTTTTTTCGTTTCCGTTACTGTTCACGGATGAACAGTACTTTAAAAAAAAAAAAATTCTGTTTTTTTTTTCTTTCGGTTTCTCCTGAAAAACCGATTAAAGTTTTTTTACGGCTGTTTTTGTTTATGCCGATTTGAAAAGCATCCGAGAAAAGAAAATTTTTTTTCCTGTTACTATTCACGTGGTTACTGTTCACAGTGGCCTGAATAAAAAAAAAAAAATTTTGTTTTGTTATGGTTTTTACAGAAAAACCGCAAGAAGAAAGAAATAAAAACGGGCTGTACGTTTTTGTTGTTTTGTCTATCCAAATTTAGAAAAGAAAAGTAAAAAAAAAAAAAAATTTGGTCTCTCATTCTTGTTCACGTTCACGTGGACGGGATGATTTAAAAAAAAAAAAAAAAATTTGTTATTTTTCGGTTTTAGCTGTAAAATCGAGAAAAGTTTTTTTTGGGTTGTTTCGGTTTTTACCGAGATAAATTTTAAAGAAATTTTTTTTTTTGGGTTTGTTGTGGCCAATTAATTATTGTGAAGCGGTTCATAATTCATGGATACCTAATCATTTTAAAGCAGTTTAAAATTTTGACGGATTAAATTCATATTACAAGTTTAATATGAATTAAGATTGAAATTAATGTGATTAATTGAGGAATTGTCACTTAATTTGATAATTTAAATGGGTGGTTTGGATAAATTAATCAACATAATTAAGGAATTGTGTCATGTATGTTTAATTTATTTTTAGTTGATGCATTTTAATTTTGTTGAATGAATCGAATGAATGAATTTTATTTACGTATTTATTTTTGCAATCGGTTGTAAATTGTAATACTTAGTGTGGCCTTAGTCAAATTATGTTTTCGTAATGAAGGAAACATGATTTTTTATGTAATTATGAGATCTCGAATCTCCTTTATTTTTAGTTTTGGGTTTTGAAATTAGATTGTAATAAATAGGTTTATTATGTAATTTTAATTATTGTAATTTCAAAGAAGACTAAAGATGGAGATTGGAGCTCACTCCCGCTACTTGGATCAAGATGGAACATCAAGACAAGCTTCTCGGGTCCAAGGATGGATTCCAAACTTGTATTTAATGTTCATTTTGATAGGATAGGCCACACTAGGACTTTTATTGTTTTTACGTTTTTCATTCTATTGTTTTTCATTCACATGTTAGTTTATGCATCATATTCCGCCTAAAACCAAACCACCTACTACTAAAATGCATGAAAATTGACTCATATAGGTTGTATGTTAGTTTTTATGGACATACAGATGTCACAGACTTATTAAGCCATCACCTTAATTTATTCATTCTCGCATGCTAGATATTAGTTCACTTAAAATGAATTAAAATAAAGTTGATAGGATCTTCCTCTAAAACGGAAATTGAGATTAGTCTTTATAAGGGCAAACAACTATGAATCCCTTCTTCGTCGGTAGGCATAATATGACCCCTTCTACGTTGGGTAAGTAGTTGTGTTGACTTAGTTTATCTCAACATCATAGTCCGAAGAGTTTCTCGTGATTATGATGGACTAAAGATTGAATTTACAGAAATTTATCGACCAAGAATTCTAACGGTAGAATTAGCTAAAAGGTTAGCTTATCAATTTACAGAGAATTGAGTCTTGGGATCATTTATATAATGCTTGAGGGAGGTCAATTGTATAAATGTTTTGAGTCTTCGCGTTATGGCAGTAGTTCATTAGACTTAAAAATATAAACGATGCACATGCTTATTATTTTTATTCTTCTTCTCGCAGTGTAGAACACGTTTATTTTCATAATACTATTACAACGAAATGGCTGGAAATAACGCAATCCCAATGCCTAGTGCCACACTTGATCGCGCGTCCTGGCTTAAAATTTTCATGGACCAGATGAATCAGTTCACACGTCTGAAAAACGACGGGTCCAACTTTGCGGACTGGGAGGCGACACTACGGAATGCTGCCATTGCTGACGGTAAGCTCAAGTACTTAACTGTGCCAATACCGGTCAACCCAGGCCCCAATGCAGGAGTCAACGAGACACTCGCTTATAGTGATTTCGTTATGGAAGCGGGTGCGATAAAGAACGTACTCATCTTTGCAATGGAAACCAATTTGCAGAGACGCTTCATTGCCCAAAGTGCAAACAAGATTTTCACTACGCTCACTAACGAGTTCTCAAAAGCACCGAGAATCGTTACATATGAGCATACCTCGCTTCTTTGATGCGAAACTCGAGAAACCAACCAACCGGTTAGCCCACACATTCTTCACATGATTGAGAATGTCGAGAAGCTGGAGGCACTGAATTGTAAAATCAGTGAGAGTATTGTCATTGACCGAATGCTTCATTCTCTTCACGATGGTTTTGCCCTTTTCAGGCGAACTATTACATGAATGACTTGAAAAAGAGTCCTCATGAGCTACACTCCCTTCTCGTACAGACCGAGAAGGATATGAAATTGAGTGGGAGCATGAAGCAGGATGTTCTCACGATTCACAACAAGGGTAAAGGTAAGGGCAAGGCTCATGGCGACCTAGTCGTAGGTAAGCCAAAGTTTAAAAAGCCAGAAACGGTAAGAGTGCGCTGGTGAGACTAGTGGCTCACGGGGGCAAGGCAAAGAGCAAGGACGGTGACATAGAGTGCCACCATTGTCACAAGACTGGACATTGGAGGAGGAACTGTCCCGTCTACCGTGAGGACATCAAAGCGAGCCGCGTCGTTCTGTTGGTATGTCATCTTATATTCATATGATTGAGATTAACCATGCAAGTTTTGGAACTTGGGTACTTGATACTGGTTGTGGTTCTCATCTGTGTAATCATTTGCGGGGCCTAAAGAACATCATACCTCTCGAGAAAGGTGATGTGGACTGCGAGTCGGGAATGGAGCACGAGTTCTTCATTGTCTCGAAGGGAACATATGTAATCCAACTCCCTAGTGGTTTTGAGTTATTTTTAAATAATTGTTACTATGTACCCAGTTTGTCTAAGAACATTATTTCTGTTTCCGTACTTGCTAAAGACGGTTTTGCATTTTCAATAAAGGATAATAGCTGTATTTTCTCTTTCAATGAAATGATTTATGGCAAAGCGATTTCCATGAATGGAATTTATATCTTAGACCAAACCACGTGAGTATTACACGTGAATAATAAGAAAATAAAGGTTGGTGACAAAGATAAAACCTATCTATGGCATTGTCGAATGGGACACATAAATGAGAAACGCGTGAAGAAACTCGTCGATGATGGGACTATTCCCGCATTCGATTTTTCTACATATGGCACATGTGAATCATGTCTTATTGACAAGATGACTCGAATTTCCTTCAAAGGTGTTGGAATGCGCGCTAGTGACCTATTAGGACTCATACATACTGATATTTGTGGACCTATGTCAATTACCGCTAGAGATGGCTATAGATATTTTATCACTTTCACGGACGATTTGAGTAGATACGGATATGTCTACTTAATGAAGCATAAAAGTGAGTCCTTTGAGAAATTCAAGGAATACCGAATGCACAGGTACAACCAACTGGGTAAAAAAATTAAAGCACTCCGTTCAGATCGGGGTGGCGAATATCTTTCAAATGAGTTTGATCAACACCTTAAAGACTGTGGAATCGTTCTACAGTTAACTCCACATGGAACACCTCAATTAAATGGTGTGTCCGAACGGAGAAATCGAACCTTACTTGATATGGTTCGATCCATGATGAGTCACACGGTAGTGCCTGATTCATTATGGGGTTTTGCTCTTTTGTCACCGCTCTTATACTTAACCAAGTCCGTCTAAAGTCATCGACAAGACTCCATATGAAATGTGGAAGGGAACGGTCCCTAACTTGTCCTTTATTCGCGTTTGGGGCTGCGAGGCTTATGTCAAGTGGAGACACGAGGATAAGCTCGGCCCGCGATCGGTCAAGACATTCTTTATAGGTTATCCAAAAGGAACATTTGGTCATTACTTCTATTCACCTGCCGAACATCGAGTTTTTGTTGCGGCTAGTGCGACGTTCTTAGAGAAAGAATTTCTCGAGAACAAGACGAGTAATAGAACCTTCGAGCTGTCGGAGATTCCAGAACCAACAACCGAGGAACGGATGGAGGAAGATGTTCCTCCAACTGATGATACGGTTAATATTCCTAAGGAACCTAGGAGGTCGGGTAGAGTCTCTCATCCTCCGGACAGATACATTGGTATGGTCGAGGAGAATGACGTTTTACTCCTAGAGAGTAATGAACCCGTTACCTATAAAGGTGCTATGACCTGTTCCGACTCAAAGCTATGGCTCGAAGCCATGCAATCCGAGATGGACTCCGTGTATGAGAATGACGTGTGGGATCTAGTTGATTTACCTAATAAGGTAAAACCTCTACAGTGCAAATGGCTTTACAAAATAAAGTGTTCTGTAGACACGCAACCAGATACCTATAAGACACGACTTGTGGCAAAAGGTTTCACTCAAGTGCACGGATTGCATTATGATGAGATTTTTGCACCTGTAGTCATGCTACGTTCCATTCGGATAATCTTAGCGATTGCCGCATTTCATGATTATGAAATTTGGCAAATGGATATGAAAACCGCCTTCTTAAACGGTTATTTGGAGGAAGAGTTGTACATGGTGCAACCCAAAGGTTTCATAGATCCTGAGCATCCTAAGAAAGTATGCAAGCTTAAGCGTTCCATTTATGGACTTAAGCAAGCTTCTCGGAGTTGGAATCATCGTTTTGACCAGGTGATAAAAGAGTATGGTTTCACTCGATCGGTCGAGGAACCATGCTTATATATCAAGTCGAGTGGGAGTAAGATTGTATTCTTGATATTGTATGTCGATGACATACTCTTGATTGGGAATGACATTCCTCTCCTATCTTCGATTAAAGGATGGTTGAAGAACCATTTCCAGATGAAAGATCTGGGTGAGGCACAGCGCATTTTGGTAATCCGTATCTACTGAGATAGATCACGACGGACGTTATCACTTAGTCAGGAGTCTTATTTGGATAAGATTCTTGATAGGTTCAGCATGACCAATGTAACACCCCCATACTCCAAGTGCCTTACCAGGACCACTTAAGGCATGGAAATGCTACCATCTCGGTTACCCGAGGCAATGATTATCATAAGACAATAAAGAAACATATTTAAATAATAATGAACGTTTAAAGTGATTACATGCCAAAAACCAAAACTGATAAAAGGAAATACAAGTTCTCAAAACTATCTGCTATCGAAATACTATCAAGCGTCAGACACAGCGGAAGACTTCTAAACTGCAACGTGGTGACTCATCCCAGCTATCCCATACGCATCGTCTCATACCTGCTCAATAACTGCTCACCACCCCCGAATGGATCACCACAGTTTTTTAAAACATTTAACGGGGTCAGTACCAATCACACAATCAAAATAGATAACAACAATAAGACAAATAGACAGCTGAACTGTCACACACACACAACCACATCCAACCAACCGTCTCAATCGCCGATCGTCCCACTGGACCAGCCGCCATGGGGGACCGCAGCCGTTCCCACCTAAGCCCCGCTCATCGTACGAGCGATAACCCTGTATCATTAATGTGCACATCCCCTTTCGTGGCGGGTTCCACGAAGAGCGAAACTAGGGCGTGAGATCACTCCCGCAAGTGACCCCACTCAGCCGAGAACGCATCTCGAGAACCATCACAAACACAACCACAATCACAATCACAATTACAATCAACAAATCAATTAACTAATTACAAAGACATCACCAATATCCCATTATGGGACTAATACGAGTAGGAAATCCTACCCGAAAGCACAACACGCAGACGGTATCTACAGATGTCTCAAAACGCCTCTTCTATGAACTCTCCTCCTACCATACAACACATAGATACTACTATTCAATTACTATTCATAAAAACCCCCAACTCCTAAATTAGGGTTTCACTATTCTTAACAAAACAAGATATAAATTATATTAGAAGCTTACCCTCGACGCAAGGAATCCAACGACACGAATTACGATACGAACCGACCGTCCGAACTCCGGGAATTGTCAAGAACGCGATTAGGAAGAAGACAAGTTGCTTTCTCTCTTAAACAGGTTTTAGGTTTTGTAAAAAGTGATTTAGAACAAAGACGAATTGGTTTAAATACCTTAATCGCGTAATTAACAAAACCCGAGAAAACTCCCCGTAAAACCGGACACTCGATCGAGTACCCAAGGTACTCGATCGAGTACCCCTACTCGATCGAGTGCCCCACTACTCGATCGAGTGCCCAACAGTCGAAACTATTTATCTTCGCAACTTGCCCTTACTCGACAGAGTAAGGGCTACTGATAGAGTACCCCAAGACTATAAATACGGAGTATTACGCCTTCCCTCCTTAAAAGAACTTCGTCCCCGAAGTTCAACCCATACTCTAAAAACAACCATACTAACTCGACCAAGACACAACAACGTGACTAAGAACTCAAAACAAAACTTCAACCCAAACATGAACTCGTAACACCAACTCCACTAACTATTCCTACCTCCACAACATGGCTCACGATATCGTATCAACTCCATTATATCTCTCTCAACACTAACTCCATACGCTACCAACTACCATCCTTTAACGCTGCTAGCTCCGTAATATATCATCCCCTACCAAATCCCATATCAAGACACTCATAGACATCAAACGGAATGTTACATTCTACCACCCTTAAAAGGAACTTCGTCCTCGAAGTTTACTCAGGCTCATAACATCATCCTCCAACTGTCAACACTATATAAAATATCCTCACACTCTGAAGCATCACACTTACTACAAGCACGGCCATGGCCTTTTATCACTATCAACCACAACATATACAAATCCATATCTTATGCTACACCAACACTCTACTTTCAAATATACTACCATATGCACACCCATCAAAATCTCTTTTATCACATCCTACTCCTCTTAAGATAAATGTTACGTCCTCGTAACTCACTAATACTAAATACTAAATACATCTCATTACTCTCTTTACCACCACATGTGTAAGATAACCGCTTATAATCTAAACACTCGCCATGCATATATCCAAGGCTCTCTTACTTAAACATTCCTCATACCTCAACTCATTCGTCACACCATCTAACCTATACCTCAAAACTCGTAGTAAAATCACCATACTAACTCTCCATTATTTCTGCAAAACAACATACCTCTCTATGTAAGGCACTTATCTCCCAGAAGCATAACTCACGATCCACACTCGTTATGTACACGCACACTAGATCATCAAGTTCTTTCTTCCATTACCGCAAAACTCATACACAACTTAACATGACACTAATTCCCAATACCCTACACTCACTGTCTCAACGAAAGATTATGAACCACCTGCATCTTTCGGGTCATTACCACACATGCTCTACGACTCACTTGCCATTACCATGTCTACTGAAACCTTAACTAGAACAAGATCATAATTATTGTAACGACCTCTCCCCACCGTATCCCATCAATAGAACATCACTATACCATGACAACAACGAAAACATATTCAACTCTATTTCCTATCATACTCTACCTCATTCTTAACTTAACCTGGTAAAGAGAACATCAATAAGCAAGACAACTGTCTACATGCAGAAACTGAAACTCGCAGGGAACAATATCAACCAAAACAACAATCTATGTATAACTGGTATGTACTTTCGAAACTCGAATCATAATCATCCCGCCTAATCCACCACAACCGGTGACGGCATCACAACACCGCCACCAACAGCCACACCGTAGTGCGAAAATACCCGCATCACAACACTAAATATCGAGCCCGGATCACCACCCGAGGCACCACAACCACATCGATAGACATCACAACTACATACAATTCCATAAATACTGACTCGGAAATAACCTTTCGGACAAGAAAACTTACTCAAATCCACTTTACTCAATCACAACGCAACGTATTATATGAATAAACAGATAAGCATCTCATGAACATCATCTCTACCATTTCACGGAATACACATGTGTTATTAATACACATAAAATTATAACTAGCCATGTCAAATTAATCAAATTATTACCTTTTTGGATATCATTCAATTAAACTACCGTGTCCAACATATATATTCTGACGAACATTCATAAAACAGCTTTATAATTATCACACCATACCACTTCTTGTGAGGTCAGAACCTCACACAAACATTTACACATATCATAGACCCGTAATCACAACCAACTAGTCAATCCTGACCACGTAAGTTACCCCTCGATAAAGGTTACCTGTCGCCCGAGTTTAACTCATATGCGCCTCATAACATATTCTTCCATTCGCATCACCAGCACCTTCTGCCATACATAACCATACAGCTAACACTCATTATGAGAAACCACCTCCTAAGATTATGTCTCATACTTCCTGACAACCATACTTTTATCAATTCAGTCTTTACGAAATCAGCCTCTTTAGAATTGCCACTTTTCTGATATACCCTTACCCTTAACCACTAGTCAAAGACCATAACACTACCACTGTCCGGACATCAAACCTCTTCACTCATCTCTAAACATCATGATTTCTTTTCTATCTTTGGTTAACATCCCAAACAACGAACATCGAATTCATGAACAAGATTACCTCAACATTCTTCCCAATACTATCCTTAATTGTATCATCATCTAACTCTCCGCCAAGAATCTCGTATCGTGCAAATATTCTACCAACTTCTTACTTTCCTTAATTCCTCGAAACTCATTACTAATCATGTTGTCCCAAAACTCCTCTGTAACCATTAACTAACATCCTCGTGACATTATCACACATTCCAATGATTCCTTACCTTTTTATCACATGACTCCGGTGAATGTTTTCCTCAGCTTACTTTTATCCTTCTTTTCTCTTTACACTCAATAATACCAATTAATAGTTCAACTCCTTATTCCTTCTAGCTAACTCTTTAGAAATCCAGTTACGTTCTCACTGCTCCAAAACTCACATCTAATTATTTCATATCGATATCATCTCACTCTTTTTTACCATGGATCTTCTCTCATTATGCTATCACTCACACTTGCCACTAATCTATCCATAGAATCAACGTTTAATGTTCAAACAATTGCGTCTCCCTTTTTACATCTCTAGAAATCAGAATTCATTTAATACCGCTAATTGCCTAAGGAGAACCCACAATAGTTTCATCTCTTAAAAAGCCAAATCTCCACCCCGTGACATGTCTCCACAAAGTTCACTATATACCACTCTTCTCAACCCCTTTAAAACGAACTTTCATTATGTATATTCTTAACCCACACGGCTCTTAACTACCTCCCTCCATAATTCTTTACACATCTCAGGTTGTCACTATCCATATCCTTACTCTCAATCCTTTCATTCTCACGTTCCTTAGACTCACATCATCCTTTGCCCACATTCACTTACTTTTACGTTACTCAACATACAAACATATCACTCATCTCATCTCACAAAACATGCTCTATGTCTCTATACACCATACCAATCTTCCTTTTCTTTTTCCACTATCTATCACAACACATATAACTCATGTCCTCCCACCGAACTCATACTCTCCACAGGTGCCACTCACTACACGACAAGATTGGGTAACTTACGCGTCAAGACCAATATACATGTAAAACAATGCACAAAGAAGCAAAATGACGCCTTTGAATTAAACATAATATACAACGAAGTCAAAAGTTAAGCATATGACCCAAAACAGGGGTCACTAGATCGAGTACAAGCCACTCGATCGAGTAAGGGACTTACTCGATCGAGTAGGTGAAGATCAGAAGCACGTAAAACAAATTACCAGGGACACTCGATCGAGTACCCAAGGCTACTCGATCGAGTACCCCCCTACTCGATCGAGTACCCAAGCTACTCGATCGAGTACCCAAACTCTCAAAGATCCGAGTTTTAGTAAAAACAGTCATAACTCACTCATTACTTGGTCAATTTGGGCGTGTGACCTATCGTTAGAATCGTAAAAGGACAAGCTATCATCTCCAATTGGAATCACATCAAAATCATTTATGCATCTCAGGTTATAACAGTTTAAAGACAACCTCTTTATAAACGAAAAACACAACTATTGATTTTTACTTCCCAAACGACTTAAACAACAACCAAGCAAACAAAACCAGTCCAAAGCTCATAAAACCAGTATTCGTAATCATACGTTACTATTTTCAAAAATCAAGCAACAACATTCATCATGCACATAGGTTATTTAACTTGTCAATCACGATTTACCCACATAAACATGCTCCACCCATGAATTTCATATTCTTATGCAATTACTTACTTAATCTCTTCCAACTAATCCATCAATTACAGCTACACACTTCTTATAACATATACCCATGAACAATCGTGGACAAGTACATAAACTTATCATACAACTCTATGCAGACAAAATATACGTATACAACACAACATTTCTATTCGCATGTTATTATTGTGTCACATCATGAATCATCCATCATGTTTCTCATTCCAACCACAGTTCTATATATCTCATCAACAAGTTTCCTCATATCACCATTTTCTTTCACATGCTCAACTTTCTACTTCAACATCCAACAATTAACACATTCCATCACATTCATAAACCAGTTAACCAAACACACATACATACGACTCGAAAACACTTTCCCATGTGACCGGTTCAAAGTTGTAGGGCGACCCCTTGCGGCTTTAGGACGTCTCCCAAGCCTTTGCACTAGCTCCTACAACTTTTACCCCGGGTTCATTTTAATTGACTCCCTATGTTCATTAAGTTCATTGGTTACGGGTTTTTCGGGATCGTCGCTCTGATACCATTTGTAACACCCCATACTCCAAGTGCCTTACCAGGACCACTTAAGGCATGGAAATGCTACCATCTCGGTTACCCGAGGCAATGATTATCATAAGACAATAAAGAAACATATTTAAATAATAATGAACGTTTAAAGTGATTACATGCCAAAAACCAAAACTGATAAAAGGAAATACAAGTTCTCAAAACTATCTCGCTATCGAAATACTATCAAGCGTCGACACACGGAAGACTTCTAAACTGCAACGTGGTGACTCATCCCGGCTATCCCATACGCATCGTCTCATACCGCTCAATAATCGCTCACCACCCCGAATGGATCACCACGTTTTTTTAAACATTTAACGGGTCGTACCAATCACACAATCAAAATAGATAACAACAATAAGACAAATAGACAATTTGAATCACACACACACACACCACATCCAACCAACCGTCTCAATCGCCGATCGTCCACTTTGGACCACCACGCCGCCATGGGGGACCGCAGCCGTTCCCACCTAAGCCCCGCTCATCGTACGAGCGATAACCCCGTATCATTAATGTGCACATCCCCTTCGTGGCGGGTTCCACGAAGGGCGAAACTAGGGCGTGAGATCACTCCCGCAAGTGACCCCACTCAGTCGAGAACGCATCTCGAGAACCATCACAAACACAACCACAATCACAATCACAATTACAATCAACAAATCAATTAACTAATTACAGCACATCACCAATATCCCATTATGGGACTAATACTGAGTAGGAAATCCTACCTGGAAAGCACAACACGCAGACGGTATCTACAGCTGTCTCAAAACGCCTCTTCTATGAACTCTCCTCCTACCATACAACACATAGATACTACTATTCAATTACTATTCATAAAAACCCCCAACTCCTAAATTAGGGTTTCACTATTCTTAACAAAACAGTATATAAATTATATTAGAAGCTTACCCTCGACGCAAGGAATCCAACGACACGAATTACGATACGATCCGACCGTCTGAACTCCGGGAATTGTCAAGAACGCGATTAGGAAGAAGACAAGTTGCTTTCTCTCTTAAACAGGTTTTAGGTTTTGTAAAAAGTGATTTAGAACAAAGACGAATTGGTTTAAATACCTTAATCGCGTAATTAACAAAACCCGAGAAAACTCCCCCGTAAAACGGACACTCGATCGAGTACCCAAGGTACTCGATCGAGTACCCTACTCGATCGAGTGCCCCACTACTCGATCGAGTGCCCAACAGTCGAAACTATTTATCTTCGCAACTTGCCCTTACTCGACAGAGTAAGGGCTACTCGATAGAGTACCCCAAGACTATAAATACGGAGTATTACAACCAACTCCAAGAAGGGGAACCTTCCAATGACGTGTGGGATGCAGTTGAGCAAGTCTCAAGTCACCCACGACGCCTGAAGGGGTTGAACGCATGAATCGTGTTCCTTATGCATCGGTATAGGATCAATCATGTATGCCATGATATGCACACGTCCGGACGTGGCATATGCATTGAGTATGACGAGTCGGTACCAAAAGAATCCCGGTACCTACGGAGGACTAAGGATTGGGTATTGACTTATGGAGGAGATACTAAGCTATGCGCAACCGATTCTGCAGATGCTAGCTTCCAAACGGATCTCGGTCCGGTTCGTCTTCACTCTTAGTGTGTTGTAGCAGATTCTACTCTTGAATCGTTGAATTATGATAAGCATGTAGGGCACGTCATTTCCATGGGAATTAAACGCGTTCTGAGTTGTAGTACTTGATTATGGATTTGATACATTATCTTTTTCATATACTATTTATAACTTCATCGTTTTATTATAATATTTTGTTTTTCATGTGGATTGTCGACAACATTGAACGCCACAAAGTGAATCAATTACATTATATTTGTTTTGGTCCGTAATCGCCAATGTGAGCTGATAACTCCGGCTATTATATTGTGCGGTCGATTGATGGTGGGTTCAACGAGCCATAAGTCAAACGGTTGACCGATCGATCACGAGATGCGAGATTATAACGATAACTCGTAGGACAACTTTTTGTGACAACGTAATGGAGTCCTAAATGTTTAAAACATTCGGTGCCAGGTCGTGGATAGGACATCCATTGTTTTCCTAGAGTCGATTCTTTTGACTATCGATTGTCTCTTGAGATTAAGGCGGTTTTTGGGTGACTTTGGTTTCTTTCTCACGGTCCGCCGTGAATCGGAGGCTAAGTAGATTTTTCTCGGGTCATTTCATACGTGCTTACATCTGCAGGATTCGAGTTGAGGAAAATATCCAACCCTTATCGGTATAGTTATTTCTCGGGGCCACTCGAGGAGTTGTAATTGAAATGCATGGCCATGCTCGAATGATGATTCGTTTATCGCTTAAGTTGCTCTCTAGTCGGGAAACCACTCTTGATAATGATCGCTTGTAAAATACGACCTTTGTGAATACGGATTTGCAAATTGTTTTACATTGAGTGGGAGAAATTTTAGGATATGAGAATCGGTTATCGCACATACACTTGTGAGGACAAGTGGGAGTTTGTTGGAGCTTGTGTCCTCCACAAATTAGTGTGATAACATTTGTAAATCTCTTACAGGTTCACAAGGGTATACTTCGTATATTTAATCAGTTGATTAACGTTTACCTAATAACGGTTGGCTTGCTAGAAAGTTTGACGTTATTATCATACAGATGGCGGTGATCAACTGGTCCCTAAAGGTCACACCTATAGGATGTGTTTGAGAGATGTGGTTATAGAAATATGATCACATTGATGCCTAATATGACTAAACAGTTAGTCAATGTGTTGATGAGACAATTATTTAATGAAGATTAAATAATATTAGTTGAGACAATTAATTAATCAATTCGTAAATTGAATATAATAAGTTATATTTAATTAAATGTATGTAATGTTAGCTTGGACGAATTAATCTGTTAATTCGTAATTAAATGTAATCGGTTATATTTAATATCAACAAGTTGAATGTGTCATAGCGGTAATAGTGAGGGTACACAAACCAAGAGGTCATGGGTTCGATCCTCACTAGATGACAATTTACACATTTTATACATTTTTGCATACTACCAAAATATTTTTGGTAGGTAAATAAAAAAAAAACCGAAAATAAGAGAAAGAGATCTCTTATTTCGGTTAGGGTAGCCGAAAAATAGGAAAAGAAATATCTCCCCCTTATTCTCACTTAATTTCGGATATAATAAGTGAGAAGGAGATCATTTCATAACCTAATTTTTCAGCATTTTCTCTCATCTATCTACACACACAAAACCCTAAATATTTTACAGAAAATTGGGGATCTCATTCTAGCAATTTGAGGGGTATTTCTCGGAGCATCTTGTGTGCAACTAATAGGCGAATATCATTGCGATATTGTTCTTAGGCCGAATTAGCAAGGACCAAAGGTTGATTTCTTCATTCTCTATTTTGTTTATGTAATTTAATTTTATGACTAGCAATCATCGTCATTAAATTCGTTATAATCCTTGAATATAAAGGGATTCATACAGATTAATCCCACATTTCTTTGGGGCGTAGCTCTGCCTACTCGAACCCGAACTCGTGCATGCTCAACGGCGGACGGCTCTCTACGAGTTCCCCTACTCGGACGTCCTCTAGGGTTCTCGTTCACCCGGGGCTCGTTTACATCCTCGTTCACCCACAGATATCCATCCTCGGACTCATGCTTCACAAGAGCATACGCGATGACAAAGCTCTTCCCGACGGGTGTGACTCCAACCATCTCAACAAGCGGAAGACGGTATAAATTTGTCTTGTACGTGGAATCGATCAGTACCACATAATAGTATGATCGAAACATCTTAACGGCTTCTGGATGAGCCATGAAGACGTGGGTTAGCTCATCGGTCTCCTGATCAGTGACCCAATAATGAATGTACTTATGCTGAACCGCAAGTGCTAGCATCTGTTGTGCCGGGTTTCTCCCATCTCTTTCCTCGGCCCTTACTTTCTGAGAACGATTGTAGATTTGTCGCCGATTAGGTCTTGACTTTTCCGGATTCCGCTGATGCAAACCCGCACTAATAATTGCCGGTCTAACGTAAGCTCTAACTTGGGCGTCGATATAAGCCAACTCCTCTTCATCAAACTTTGCAAACTATCTGTCGCCGTCACAATACAACGTTAAAGCATGATTATGAAACCCGGATCTCATGACAAGCTTCCACTTATTCTCTTGTATTTCAACAACTTTCATTGAAAATTTGCATTTTCACCACGCGGTAACCGTGTTAGCCCTCATTAAAGAATCGACATCCTTATTTACGGGACCTCTTCCACCCATCCGACAAACAAAATAATCCTGTCTCAAATTCGTGTTACGACCAACTCTCTTGTTGCTTGCTCTTTTTATACCAAACCCGAGTCTAAGTCCGATCTCAAATGCCCAATTAAACGCTTCCATACTTGATGTAAATAATCTGGTAGTCGTAAAATGATCCGAGTAATCAATACCGTCTCCATCGTTATTCACCTTCGCATGCATTTCGATAAATTAGTTAATAATAATTAATTATTTTATACGAAACGAGTCGGAAAAAATAAAAAATAAAAAAAATATAATACAAAGACGGTAATTAATTATTTTAATTGTTTTATACAAAACGAGTCGGAAAAAATAATAAAAAAAAAATATAATACAAAGACGGTAATTAATTATTTTAATTGTTTTATACAAAACGAGTCGAAATTTTTTTTAAAAAAATATATAAGACGGAAACAAAAAAAAAAAAAAAAACACACGAAATGGGCCTGGACGAAAGAATATTTCGTCCAACACCAGGCCTGGACGAAAAATTCCTTCGTCCAGTATGGGCCTTGGACGAAGGAATTTTTCGTCCAGGCCTGAAGTTGGACGAAAAATCCTTTCGTCCAAGGCCCATACTGGACGAAAGAATTTTTCGTCCAGGCCAGGTTGTGGACGGAAATTCTCTTCGTCCAGGCCCATTTCGATTTTTTTTTTTTCAATTGCATTTTCAACTAATTCCGTCAAGAAATCTATCATAATTCCGTCTACAATCAAGGCATCTATCCTAATTCGGGAATCAATCGATAATAAAACATAAATTTTAGACAAAAGTAAATCGTAAACTCACCTCGTTACTAGCTTCATTGTTGAAATCGTTGTTAAAATCGTTCTCGTTCATGTTGTTAATTACAAATCCAGCTTTTTTTTTTTTTTTTTGAAAAACCGTCTTTTTTTTTTTGTTTGAAAGATTTTAGTGAGACGGTAATTGACTTGTGTTTTAGTGAGACGGAAATTGACTTGTGTTTTAGTGAGACGGAAATTGCATTTTAGTGAGACGGATATGGAGTTATGTTATGGAGGGCAAACTTGAAAATTTACATTAATTGTCGACGATAATTAGTAAATTGTCGACGATATATAGCAGGACCCCAACGAATATCTTACAAGAGAAACAATAGCCCAAGCCCAAGAAAAGAGCATCTACATTTCTACACCCACAAAAGTATAAAACCCACAATACTCCACAAAAAACCCTAGAAACAATAACAATCCCCTTGCACTCACCTTCATCTTCTCTCTCAAAGCGCAGCCGCACACACAGACACCATCTCCACAACCAAACATGGGTCGCGTCCGCACAAAAACAGTAAAGAAATCATCCCGTCAAGTAATCGAAAAGTACTACTCCAAAATGACACTAGATTTCCATACCAACAAGAAGGTTCTAGAAGAAGTCGCCATTATCCCATCCAAGAGGCTCCGAAACAAGATTGCCGGGTTTTCAACCCATCTAATGAGGCGTATCCAGAAGGGTCCAGTTCGTGGGATTTCACTCAAGCTTCAGGAAGAGGAGAGAGAGAGGCGTATGGACTTTGTACCTGATGTTTCTGCTATTAGGACTGATCTTATTGAGGTTGATCGTGAGACTATTGAAATGTTGGCTGCTCTTGGTATGTCTGATTTACCTGGTTTGTCTGAAGTTGCTCCTGAAACTGCTCTTGCTGCTTTGCCTGCTGGTGGTTTTGGTCGTGGTGCTGGTGCTCCTAGGAGGTATTGAGATGGACCGACTCGGTTCGGGTTTTGTTTTGTTTAAGGAGATGTTTTAGACTGTGTTTGTTTTTGGAAGTTAAAAGACTTTGTTTTGTCTTATGCAAATGTTATAATTTTGGTTGACTCAGGAACCTATTGATTATTGCTTAGACTTTATTATTATGTTTAACTCCATCTGTGTTGTTTATTTGTTAGCGTTATACTTTGCAATTTGTTTCTATGCTGATAGATGTTCTAAACTTGAATGATTTGACTGCTTAAATCTCTTGATTTTAGCTGTCGTGGTAGTAAGCCCTATGGCTTTCATTAAATGGGAAGGAGTTGTAAGTGTTTGGTATAATTCTCGATGCAATTTTGTCGTGGTAGCTGCCTTTCCCCCATTTTTGCATAGGTTTCACTTGTTTGATCCTTTTATACTTGCAATCTGCAGAAATATTGTTACTTAGATTGGTTACTGTTTTATCCGGATCATAATATTTCAGTTTTCCTAATGGGTAGTTCATAATTTAATCAATGTTTCTGCCCTTGCAGTAATGGCAATATTTTAAAATATTGTGCGCGCGCACGTATTTTTTTACTAATATTATCTTGAGAAGAATAATGTTTTATTAGAGCAAGTCTAATGGTCCGCTAGTTCCTACTAGCTTACCTCTACCACATCAAATTTAAAATTTTTGAGCTAGTAATGCATTTCAATAGTTTAGCTTAATTTTTCACTAGCTAGATTGGACCCATATTTTAAGATACTAACTTTTTATTGGTTGTTTCCTTGTGGTGGGTCCATTTACGCAAATTTAAGCAACCAGCTTAATGAAGCTAGTTGCTTAAACAAAGTTAATCTATACATACACTTCCAATGGTTTGGCCAAAAATTGCATGCAAGTCCTTAAGCCAAATCATTGGACTTGCTCTTATGATGGTAATCTAAGCTATTGCTAGGGCAGATAGATATTCTATTCTTGTAAGATACGACTGCTTCACCATTTGTTTGGAGAGGGAGATTTGGAGGGAAAGTGGGGAGGGGGATTTGAAGGGAAATGTTCACCATTGTTTGGATAGTAAATGGAAGGTCGGGGAGAGGAAAAACTCTGATTATTTAGTTGAGTGTGTCTGATTATTTTTTGTTGCTAGTCGAAAAGAGTCATTCTGCTTGTTGTGCTCTGTAGGGATACTTAAGGGTCCTTGGTCATTGGTTTGATTATGTTAGGTGCTGGTGTTGCTGTTTCCGGATGATGAATAGCGTGCTTACTCCCTATTAACTAAAAACAAGGTTTTGGGTTTTGTACAGTCCATGATCAGTTCTGGTTTGTTTAGGAAGTATTGTGGTGGTTGTAATGTTGTTTAGGCTGTTACAAACCACATTTGAGTTTTGTTGCTAGCTGCAGTTGTATGTTATATCTTATAACAAGTCCTTGTTCTCAAATCTGGGCAATTCGAACAGCACTGTTACTGTGCTGTACACTTGCCTGGGTGAGTAAACTACAATGAGTTAGAGTGTTGTTTTAAATACCTTTATTTTAAGAGTATTAGATGTGGCTTCGAGTTCATCTTTAAACCGAGTACTCTATTTTGATTGATGATTGATGATGGATATAGGTGAAACATTGGTTCTGTGTTGAATACAGAATTATGGGTTGGAGTGTTTGTATGTTGGAACTAAAACTAGAATTGTTGCTATGAATGGATGTTGGTATGATTTTTCTTCCGAAAATATGGAGTGCATCTGATTTGACCGTCTAGTGTTTAGAGAGTTTTTATTACGAGTTTTGCACTAATGGCATAAAGAACACTATTATTTGTGTGAATTACTGAGATAACCTCATACAATTTCTGTACTGTTTTAAGTTAATACTGGCATTAGATGTGGTAATTGTGAATAGCTTGTTTACATGAATTGATTGGTGATTGTTAGGATTACGGTTATCAATTAAAAGTATCCGTAATTTGTATTTGCTGAGAGACCTCTCATTCGTACCATTTTAACACGTAACATCTACTCTTGTACTTATTATTGTTGAATGTGTTTACCTTCCGTATCTTTTTGGGACGAGAATTTTGAAAGATAATGTAAGAATTTAGTTGCATGACTGGGAAAATAGGATTATTAGATCGTCACTGTCTTATTGCGAGCTAAATGCCAACACATTATGCGTATTTGATTCTTTGGTCCATACTACGTTAATAGGGGAATGAATGATAGCACCAATTAGGGGTGATAATGAGATGAAATAGTTTGCCGGCGACCTCGAGATCAGCTCAAGCTCATGTTTTGTTTCATGAGAACAAGTCAAGTAAGGTCAAGCTCGTTCTCATACTTGTTTATTTGAAATTTTGTGTTGAGATTCGTGGCATGTGGGTGGGGATGGCAATAGTGGCCTGAACCGAACTGAAGGAAAAAGTTCTATCCAAATTCAACTTTTGAAAACCCATAACCGATCCACTATTTCAAAACCCATATCCAAACCAACTATTGGAAAACCCGAATCAAATCTAAACCTATTTTTGAAAATTTATGCTTTACTAAGTTTGAAATTTCAAATGTCATATTAGATGAGAGTTGTATGACCAAAGCAAGTTTTGGATTGGGTTTTCGATTATATGGTGGATTAGATATGGATTTGCAGCAGATATGGATTTGAAAAAGGTATAATAATTCGGATATGGATTTCAATATTTTGAATATGGATCGTTGATCCAATATGTAAGTGGTGCCTGGATGGGGTTTGCGTCTCGCAAAACCCAATTCATTGTCATCCTGGGTTTAGTTGGTGGAAATATGAGCACCGTAATTATGTGCTCATATTACAGTGGAGTTCAATTTTCTTTGTCCGTTTCTTGGCATATTGTGATGCACAAAATTAAAAATGCTATTGTTAAATTCTCCTACGGCATCTTCGTTTGAAGTCATGATAATGTAATTATTACTAGTTTTAAACCCGTGCAATATGTATTTGGGTCGGTATTAATGTTTTTGGATGTATATTTTTTTTTTTTGCATTTCTATTGTACTTATCTAGTTGATCTAAATCAACGATCTACATAATTAATGTTTAAACTAGTTTAATTGCCCGTGAAAATTCACGGGTTCGTTTATGACATCTTACGACTGAGTGTCAGCCTTTTTTGTGTTATTGCATATAGTTGTGTAAGTGTAACGGGGAAACACGTGATTAATGAAAATATCGATCATATATCAAAAATTATGATTTAGCAGAGTTGTAGATATGACGTTTGCATTAAAGTAGGATAATGGATGGAAAATTAGCCAAAGTAGAAGAGGATAGGTAAGACGCTCGAAAATTATAGTGTATCTTTATATTAAGATCTTATTAGTTCATTAACAATAAGGAATAACCTTATCTTACAATTAATAAAATAAATGAGTAGATTACTTTTTTTTGTAAAAAGAAATGAGTAGATTACTACTGTTACTTCAAACCATGAAATTTGCTGAAAATAATACCAGGAGCCTAAGATGGAAATCATATATAAAATTCCTAATGTACAAAACAAATGAAGATGAATGAAAAATCAAAACATGAAACATGACAATAGATTTAAATTGTTCAAAATTTAGGATAAACAATATTGATAAGGAAATCACTAAACAATATTGATAATCAACATTACATCTCTGATTACGCTATCAAATGTCAATGCTAATTACGACCATTTCCTCCATTTACAATAATAATAATTATAATTACTACTAAAATGTTTAAATATTAAGTCCTCATTATTATAGCTTCACATCTTAATTGATCCTTATGTGGTTGATAATTTTGAAGCTAACTATTTGTCATGGGAATTGTAGGGGCACGTAGAGACTATTTATAAGTCCGTATATCTTTTTTTTTTTGGTAAAATGTAAGTATATTATAACCAAAATAACCTTCGAAATACATCATCCATCTCATCAACAAGAGCAAGTACTAATCTAATGCTATTTTAGCCATTGACTAATACTATCCCTATTCTTAGCATTACAAACATGAAAAACTCGAAACATGACCTCCTCTTTAATCACTTTTACAATAAACTCAGGCCTAACAATCAAATTCTCAAATCGACATTTGTTCCTAACTTCCCAGATTTTATATATCAGACCTTGAATCATAGCACCAATAACCTTCTTCCTGAGTAAGCTCCTGCACCTTTTTGAAAGCCACCATTGGATAACATCAGTCACTGGAAGTTGGAGTCCTACCAGTTGACTTACCAAATCTAAACATCTTCTACTAAACTGACATTTGAAAAATAAATGGCAGTGATCCTCATCCTCAATCCCACAGAGAACACAAACCTTATCAGTACTCAAATGCAAAGAATGCAGTCTGTCTTTCGTAAGAAGTCTTCTATTAGCTGCAATCCACCCAATGAAGCAATGTTTGGGAAGACTAAGATGATTCCACACAAACTTATGCCATTGCTGCTGCACATCAACTCCACCCAGCCACTGATAACCTTGCTTGATTGTATAAGCATTACTATCCTGCAACCACCACGTTCCATGATAACCAGGCTGCAACTGCTCTTTAATACTACAGATCTTACGCCATGATCAGCTAGAATAAATTTTAGGTTGATAAGTCATCCAGTTAGCACCCTTAATGTAAATAGAATGAACCCATCTTACCCATAGATGGTCCTTCTTTTGACTAATCCACCATACATACTTACCTAATGCTGCTTTGTTCCACCTTCTCAGATCAACAATGCCCAAACCCCCATTCTTCTTACTTTTGCAACATTTCTCCCAAGCAATTAAAGGAGGAGAATTAGCAGCTTCCTTTCCTTGCCAAAGGAAACTTCGACATAATGCTTCAATTTTATTGAGAATGCCTGAAGGGAGGACAAAAATTCTGGCCCAGTAACAATGTAAGGTGCTCAGTACAGACTTCACAAGTACTAATCTGCCAGCATATGATAACTTCCTTGCCCCTAAAGCTCTTATCCTTTCACACACCTTATCAACAAGTTTAGCACAGTCCAGGGCAGATAACCTCTTTGCAGATATGGGGACTCCCAAGTATCTAAAAGGAAGCTTACCCTCAACTATACCCGCCATATGAATAATCTCAGTAAGAATCTCATTTGGAACTCCATTACTGTAGATGCAGGACTTACTTTGATTCATACAAAGACCTGAAGCTTGAGAGAAAGTTTCAAAGGCCCTTAGTAACATAACAACCACATTCTTATCCCCTTTACAAAACAAAAGCAGATCATCTGCAAAACATTATTATTTAATTTCTAAGCTTGAGAGAAAGTTTCAAAGTCCGTATATCACAATTCTTAAAATTGAGTTTTTTTGAAGAAAAGATGGCGTTGTTTTGAAGAAGAGATTAAGAGAGAGAAAAGGTAGGAGATGATGTACAAAGAGTTGAAATTTGGTCCATATATATACTTGCTTATTATTTCAGTTTAAAAATTGCAAAAGCCAAATATTTAAACCATTTGTTTGTTCACCTACCTATTTAATTATAATAATTTTGTTCTTAATTTACTTTTATGATGCCTTTAGTTGATTTAATCAATTTGCTTGTTCATCTACCTATTTAATTTGTTGTTAATTCACTTTTATGGAAGCATATATTTGATTATTCAAGGGACAATTATGACTATACTTTATTATTTAATTTCTAATTATTTTTTGCTGAATATAAATGCTATATATTATTGATAGCTAATAAGAGGGTGACATGTGTCACAGTGAGGATATAGGACATTGCATGATTAAGAAACTTTATAATAGGCAAGTAGTAAGTAGTTAAAACTAAGATTATTAATATGTTTTATTATAGTGGATGAGAAAAAAAAAATATTAGGCTAGAAGATGATGAGTACTTCTGAGATAAAAATTAAGAGGAAGCTTTTAGTTTACCGGAATTATGACTACTTTCTTCCACCAAGAAAAAAAAAGGTCAACCTTAATGTATTCAAGTATTCAACTAATGCTCTTATGCTAACTTTTTAATTACATATTTATAGTTGACTCTTTGTTTGACAATAATTTTAACTCTCGTCATTATTTCACTTGAAATTTTAAGGACAATAAGAATAATGTTTTGAAAAAAAAAATTAATTATTTGTAAATAGCTAGAAATTTAAAGAGTCTAGATTTATGAAATAAAAGTAATATTGGTTATGAAAAAAATGGTCAACCTTGATGTATTTAAGTATTCAACTAATGGTCTTATGCTAGTTTTTTAATTACATATTTATAGATGACTCTTCGTTTGGCAAAAGTTTTAATTCTACTCATTATTTCACTTGGAAATTTTGAGGACAATATGTTTAATGTTTTGAACAATGAATCAATTATTTGTAAATAGCTAGATATTTGAAGAGTTGGGAGTTTGACATAAAAGTATTGTTGGTTATGCCATCTTAATTAATTAATTAATTAATTAATTAATTAACTAATTTATTTATTTATTTATTTATTATAGGATTAGATAAATAATACAAAACTCTTAATTCTAAGAGATTCTAAGGCTGCCACGTGTCACAACATGATGCTCAAGATAGGCTTTTGGAAATTTTGAGGACAATATGTTTAATGTTTTGAAAAATAAAAATTATTTGTAAATAGCTAGATATTTGAACAGTCGGGAGTTTGACATAAAAGTATTGTTGGTTATGCCATCTTAATTAATTAATTAATTAATTAATTATAGGATTAGATAAATAATACAAAACTCTTAATTCTATGAGATTCTAAGGCTGCCACGTGTCACAATATGATGCTCAAGATAGGCTTTTTATGTTATTATATAGATTTGTTACAAATACGTGTTCACATGCATTGGTTTATGAGGAAATAACGTAATCTACTCTTGTAAATAAAAATTGCATACATAAAAAACTTTACATCCGGATAAAAGAAATATAATTTAATAATCAACTTTAACATATGCAAATTATTCTAAAAATTGAAAAATTTAATGATACACTACATTAGTAGTCGTAGTAGAAGTACGCATATCTGAGTCACAAATTATAATTTTCAAGCCTTCTTTTCGGGTAACCCTGGAAAGTGCGACATAAAGCTGGCCATGACTAAACACTGGTCTTGGAAGATAGATGCTGACCTGAGATAAAGACTGCCCTTGACTCTTGTTTATCGTCATCGCAAAACAAACAACGATGGGGAATTGCCTTCTACTGAAACGTACCGGAAATCTACTGGTGTCTGATGGAGTAAGTGTTAGTCGAGCAATATGCACTCTATCACCTTTATGACTACCAGTTAAGACAGTACATCTTATCACGCGTGCCCCCAGATCAGTCACAATTAGTCTCGTACCGTTACACAACCCACGTGATTGATCAATGTTTCGCAGAAGCATCTCCATAGCAACGACCTTCAACCACAATTGGTGATTCGGGAGTCCGACACATTTGATACTGTTAAGGAATTCAGTACAGTGAATGTCACCGTCATCTGTACCTCTGTCATCACTACACACCTCATCGGAGCTTAAATAAATTCTCTCATCCTGTAGATACCTCATTTCTGCACCTCCCGCAAACCACCCGGTGATGATTGGGCCGCATGTTTGGTACACGGAACGATTTATGACAGTTCGTAAGTTTACCGTCAAGTGATAGCTCAAATACTTGTGTCTACCCCTTGGTCGTCATCTATGCGCCATTACGGTCGTTTTGACAGTAATTAGAGTACATTTGGAGTCCGGGTCAAAAACCGTCTTCATTTTCTAATAACCGTTTAAAATGCCGAGTCAGAATATTCTGGAATGTTCCGGATAATTATATTCCATATTTCAATCTTTTAATCTTTTGGTAAAGTATTTCCCGAAATTATATTATAAATAATAAGGAAATTAAGTCAAACCGCAATTCCATAATAGAAACGCGGAAAATCTTTCTTCCGCAGGAAGAAGCCCTTGGGGAAAGGACGCAGCAGGTGCTGCGCCTCTTCCCCAGCTCTTTTCTGCATATTTTAAGATCTTTTCGAGATTTACTTCCAAAGTTTCTCCGAAACCCTAGTTCCTTCGTGTGATTAGTATAAATAGGGACCTTCCTTCCTCATATTTCTCATGCGAGTGTCCGCCCTTCTCTTCTCCCTTTGCATTCTAAGACCACGCTCTTGCTTTTTGGCGTCTACGTGCTTGAACTTTTGACCACGTAAGCTCGGATCCTTCTGAGTATCAGCCTCGTTTTGCATGACCGACCAATTTGACCAACTCCACATCAATCAATTCAATCAATCTTGTTTAATTTCCTCTTAGAGGGCACTTTCGTCGTACATTCGAGTCGAGCATCACTAAACGTTAACTTAGGTAATCTCGTTTCGTCAAACATGTAAGTCTGAGGTGTAAATCCCATCTTTTATCATTGTTTTTATTTTTGTAATCATTATTGTAAGGTTTACGTCGAAAACATATTCAAAACCGATTTACAAAACCTTTATTTAAACCCTTTTTACGGATTAACGGGAGACAGATGTCGAGAAGGAACGCAAAGAATCGCCGCGCTCTTGAAGGGACGCAAAGACTGCTGCGCCTCTTCCCGAGGCCGCAGCCTCTCGCTTTCCTTCTTCTTCCTTCGTCTTTTGTTTAATTCGTCTGTTTATCTTGTGTCGTCTTTGCTTGTTCTTATTTTATTAGCATGATAATTTAACATACGTTCGTTATTAATTTATCATCTTTTAATTCCCGACTTAAATCCCTTGTAATTAATATTTGCGGGTTTTCGTCATTAAAATCAAATCCGGGTTTTAGAGATTCGATTCATCAATATCAAGTCTCTGAAATTCATCTTTTGTATATTTTCATCTGTTAATTATCGTCATCATCATCAATAGTTTAGCATTAATAACCTAACTAGTTTGTTAAATTGTAATTAACCTTGTAATTAATCTTGTAATTAATTTGTCTTAATTAGTTTTATCTCATGTTTTATTGTTGTTATGACCAATTCACATGTAAATAATATGTTAATCCACTTCTATCCGAGTCAAATATCGATAATCAGGCATTTAATTCACCAATGAACATTAATGATATGCAATTAAAACTTCACGCCAGAATCACCTCGAGAATGATTTAGTGAGCATCTGCGCCTCTTCCAAAGGACGCAAAGATCGCTTTGCTTTGTTCGGTTGAATTCTGCCCCTGAACTTCCGTTGTTGCTTTGACATAATTATTAGCTTACGTATTAATTAACTATTACTCGTATTATCACCTAATAATCTGTTCGTTAATTTATTTTCCCTTTCTTTTTCTCAAATTATCCATTTTAAATATATTTTTCGACGTAAATCAATTAACCCGTTGTAATTATTGTGATTTTCAATTATTGTATTTCTTTACCATATTGTTTGTATGCTCTCACATGCAATTAACCTAAATCTCTACCTCGACATTAATGCATGTTAAACTACTTGATCACCGACTTAGTCTAAATTCACATGCTAGGATTAATCTAATGGATGTTGCATAGAATGCATATAACCTTCAACATATCGAATATAGACGATTTTCCCTAATCATTAGTAGAGGCCGCTATCGAGGCGGGCGGGATTAGGTGTTCGATCAAAAGAGCTTCCTAATACGTACCCTCACCCCTTACTCCAGATCTCTGTGAACATCCTTGTTCATTGGCATCCACGAGAGTCATTCTAGACATAGAATGCTAAGGGTAACGAGTTCTTGGCGTTCATGTCACTACTTTGTGTCTTGACATGGCATGAGGTATTCGAACGGTTTCCAATTTTCCACAATAAATTGGTGGCGACTCCACAAATGCAAAGCTTGCTCGTTTTCTCCCGAGCGACCCCCGTGGGCCCGCGTCCACAGTTTGGCGACTCCGCTGGGGAATAATACACTTACGTGTAGCCAAGGGTGAAACTTGAACAAGGTTAGGGAATAATTTTTACAAGATAGTGGTCGGTTTTTATAACTCAGTCTTCCTAGATCGTTTATTCGGCCTTCCTAGGCCCAACCCAACCCATTCGACCAATCCTCCCGTCTAGACCGTCCAAATTCTTATTTGTCCTAAGGATGGATAGCGATTGACGTCAACCATACCATGGTACTTACTTCTGTTTGTATCAAGGACTTTAACTACTCGAGGAAATGGACTAGGAATCGGCCTTACTCCTGTTTGGTACGAGCCTCTCCACAGACCCCGGGTTTGATTGTTCGGTATGGCAACTCACCCTTTAAACCAAAACCCTTTTAAATGCACTCAGCATCCCGTTATAATGCCTGTATAAATGCTTGTATTATATGTGATCGCCATTTTATAAACGAAACCATGACAAATTTTGTAAAATCAAAACCTCTTTTAAAAATGTAAATTTTCGAAATAGGCCAATATTAACGCAAAACCAGTCAAAACTCTGTCCAATTGTCAAGTCAAAATTCGGGCCTCAAAACCCATTTCAAAACCGCACTTCGAGTCCACTCCTACAACTACACTATAGTTGAATAGGACCAACATTTCAAAACTTTTGTCATTTTCAAACCTCACTGACACAAGTGGCACACTCCCACTTCCCGAGTCGAGTCTTTTCTTTGAGTAAGTGTGCTAGAATGGTCGATCGTGTTTTGATTCGTCATCGATCTCTTGTCCAGTTTCCAAAATGCCTGACACTAGCACCACAAGCAACAGTCAATCCCAGAATGGTAATGATCGAATCCTAGCCGCGCTCGCTCGTCTCCAAACTAGCCAAGACCAAGTGTATGATCGCCTCAACACGATCGAGGGCCGAATTGTTGCTGTAGAAACTAGGTTGCCCCCTGCAGAAAGTGAAGTGCCTAATGATTTTGTGAATGATTTCGTGAATGATAATCCTCCACCTTTTGTGGGAGCACAAGAAGTCAACCCTCCCGTAGGTCTGACTGAAGCTGAAAAACGACTCCAATATTTGGAGGAACAATTGATGTACCTCAAAGGGGATGATATCTATAGGGAAAACAATCGCAAGTATGAGGCCGTGAGTTCCAAATTGCCAACCAACTTCAACATGACGGATATCCCGAAATTCAAGGGGCATGAAAACCCTTTGAACCATATCCGTGCTTTTAAGGATTACATGTCTATCAAAGGCATTAAACCCGAGATGTTCTTAAGGATCTTTCCTTCATCTCTTGATATCATCCCGAAGCAATGGTTCTATTCCCTAGAACACAAGAAGATCGCCACTTGGGATGACGCCGCAATTGAGTTCGCTAAACAATATGCGGATAATGCTGAGATCCAAGTCAATATGCGCACTTTAGAGGTTCTTACCCAAAATGAGAAAGAAGGTTTCACCGACTTCCTAAGTAGATGGAGGAAAACTAGTACCCAACTTGTCGAGCATCCAGATGAAGCTACCCTCGTGGAAAAATTCGTGGACAACTTGAAGCCTATTTATGCAAATCATTTGAGGTACCAAAACATCAAAACCTTCAAGGACTTAACTGTACTAGGAACAAGGATTGAAGATGACATCCGTAAAGGACTCTTGTCCAAAATGGTAGGTCGTGGATATCAAGGCTCAAAAAGTCGTTCTTACGGCTCTACTAGCAAGACTTATGAGGTTAACCTTCTCGAACCATCAAAGAAGAGTAACCCACAAAGAAAGTTCACAAACATTGGGGATACATACTCCAACGCTCTGAAGAGATTGATGAAACAGGGTAAGCTCCAACCCATAGGGCCTACACCCGAACCAGAAAAGAAATCCAAGTCCTGGGACGAGAATTCGTGCTGCGAATATCATAGAGGTAAGGGACACGATACAGAAAAATGTTACAAGTTAAAACATGTACTTCAGGACATGATTGAAGACGGTCGCCTACCAATACCGCCTGGAGGTAAGCCTAACAATACTCAGAATCCTCTTGGAATTCTGATGATTACAAGTGAAGAATCTACCTTAGATTGTTCACACCTCATTTCTCCAGTCGAATAAGAGATCCATGCAATAGAAGATGAAGGGAACTACTCCACCATTTCCCCTACTATCACCGACTTTATCGCATGGGCAAAAAGCGTGAATAGACAAGTCTCAGAACTAGAAAGTGTAGTGACGACCCTACGTAATCCAAGTACAACACCTAAAGAATGTGTGCCACTAAACCTCTCTCAAAATGCTACAATGCAAGAAGTGGTAGCCGTGGTTGATGAGCTAATCGACCAAATCATCCAATTGGAAGCCGAAATCATAAGGTTGAGAGGACTTGCTACTATCAATGGAGTATGGGCCGATGATGATGAAGATGAATACCTCACCGAACACTACCTAGTCAAAATCAGTGAGGAAATAGTCCAAAACAGTGAGGACCAAGATATAGACCACCTTACTCGTTCGGGGCGTCCCTATCAAAATGTTTCTCAAAATGGTCCCATAGTAAATGGTCCAATCACCAATACCAACATTGTCACGCCAAATGATAGCGAGGATACCTCTACTGGCCATTTACTAAAGCAACTACAGAAGACAAAGGCTGATCTTTCAGTCTGGCAACTAGTTGCAAGCTCATTCCCACATCGCCAAGCTTTACTGCAAGCTTTGGCAAAATTAAACGTGGCACGTGACTCCACACCTGATGACGTAGTCAACTTGGTCTTCCAAGATTCAACTAAGCTGAGTAACCCAGTTACTTTCTCGGATGAAGATTTGCCACCTTTCGGCGCTAGTCACAACTTGGCTCTATACATTACTGTCATTTGCTTAAAGAAAAATGTGCCAATGACTTTGGTAGATGATGGCTCAGCAGTCAACGTTATACCATTGAAAACAGCATACAAATTAGGCATGAAAGAGTCGGATTGGACCCCTACCAATCAAGGTGTTCGCGCATATGATGGTACACGATGAAAAGTGGTAGGACTAGTTAACCTTACCATAGCCACATGGCCTATCGAGCGAAAGGTTAACTTCCAAATAGTGGACATCGAAGCATCCTTCAACATACTTCTGGGAAGACCTTGGATTCACGCTTCCAAAGCGGTAACATCCACCCTTCACCAGAAAATCAAGATCCCACTAGATGGTAAAGTGGTGATGATCACTTCATCACCCATCAAGGCGGTAATAGAAAAGAGGTCAAGCAACCAAGTAATTGAAGATCCAGTATATGAACTTGGGGGCTTCCATAGCATAAACCTTGTAGAGAGTGAGTTGGCACCTTTGTACTTCGATCCCTACTCTAACTTAGTGGTCAACCACATGCTCAAATCTCATAGATACTTCCCGGGAATGCCATTGAATCCTGTCCAAAGAAATACCTTTGTACCTTATAAAGAAGGTAACTCACAAAGGATACCACTAGGATTAGGGTACAAACCCACCAAGGAAGAAGCTCTAGAAATGCTCACTCAATTCCAAAACCGCATGAGCGTGGGAATCCTAATGCGACCCTATGTCCCTACCCTAAATGGATACTTCGTTAGAGAGGGGAGTCAAGAACGCTTTCACGGGTTTCCCGAGCCTTGGCACTACATAGGAAAGCAACGAGCTGGAATCGAGATCTTTCACGATTGCTACTTTATTCCTACGGAAACGGTTCCTACCGTCAAGACTCGTCAAGCACCTTGCTTAGACGAACAAGCTGTTAGCTTACTGTTCGGAGAAGATCGATTTGTTAGAGCCGCACAGGACGAGATCATTACCATGATACTTCAAGACGATCACTTCAACCCTACCGCATTGATCACAGAAACCAGTTCGAATCAGCAAAAAGGATGGAGAAAGTCGATCAAGTGGACGAACAACCAAGGAAGACTCTTCAAGCTCACCACTGGAGAAGGAGAAATGTTCAAAGGAGAACCAGAAGATGATGAATTCGAGTCAGAGTCGGAGTCGGAATCAGAGTCGGAGTCTAGAGAAGTCCCTAGAGAGTCTCCTCCTGTCGTCACTCCCACTCCCCTTGTTTCTCCTAGCTTAGCATCAAGTAGTAACAGTAGTTCGGGAAATGTCCCAACAAATTGTCCCTTTACCGCCACCGCCACCGACTACCGAATAAATGACTTCTTTGTTTCAACTCTTTTCAAATTTTAATATGAATAAATCGGTTCTCGCTTACTCTTTGTGTTATTCTGAATGCAATTCTGTTTACGATGATAATGAGGATTACCCAGACCCAGACTCAATCGAAATACCTCCCTACATAGGTAAAGAAATACTACAAGAGGGGGAAGGGGGACCAGTCATAGAAAATACCGAACCCATCAACGTGGGAACCGAACTAGAACCCCAAGAACTTAGGATAGGGACGACCTGGAGCCCCGCCGAAAGGGCCAGTTTTATAGACCTCCTACACGAGTTCAAGGACGTTTTTGCTTGGTCCTACAAAGACATGCCAGGGATCGACATGGATATCGCAGAGCACAGAATCCCAATCAAACCAGGTTTCAAACCCGTAAAACAGAAGCTTCGTCGAATGTGGACAGAATGGGCTCTTAAGATCAAAGAAGAAGTTGATAAGCAATTCAAAGCCGGGTTCATCAAAGTTTCCGAGTACTCAGACTGGGTAGCCAACATAGTACCCGTACCCAAAAAGGATGGGAGAATACGTGTTTGTGTTGATTTCAGAGACTTGAACAAAGCGAGTCCCAAGGATGACTTTTCTCTACCATATATCGACATATTGGTGGATAATACAGCAGATCACGCGTTATTGTCCTTCATGGATGGATACGCGGGATATAACCAGATCAAGATGGCCATAGAAGACATGCACAAGACCTCCTTCGTCACTCAATGGGCACCTACTGCTACACGGTTATGCCGTTTGGGTTAATCAATGCCGGAGCCACGTATCAACGCACCGCAACTACGCTACTACATGACATGATGCATAAGAAAGTTGAGGTATACATAGATGATATGATTGTCAAGTCCAAGGATAGAGAGGGGCACATTGCCAACCTTCGCAAATTCTTCTCGAGACTACGAAAGTACAATATGAGGCTCAACCCTCAGAAATGTGCATTTGGGGTAACATCCGGCAAACTCCTGGGGTATGTCGTTAGCCAACGAGGAATAGAAATAGACCCTTCCAAGATCAAAGCTCTAATCGAAATGCCGCAACCTCAAACAGAGAAGGAAGTTAGAGGATTCCTGGGCAAAGTGCAATACATAAGTCGATTCATATCGAAACTCACCATGATCTGTGAACCTATCTTTAAAAAGCTAAACAAAAAAGATCACACCGTGTGGGATGATGACTGTCAAAAGGCGTTCGACCGAATCAAGGAGATACTAGCCAAACCACCGGTGCTCATGCCACCCCAACGAGATCAACCTCTTGGTTTATATCTCACAGTAACTGAAACAACCATGGGAGCTATGCTAGCACAAACCGTGGGAAGAGAAGAAAGAGCTATCTACTACCTTAGTAAGAAGTTCTTGGAGTACGAGTGCAAGTACACACCACTCGAAAAGACATGCCTCGCTCTTGTGTAGGAAACGAAGAAGCTACGCCATTACATGCTTAGATACTCCGTTAAAATATACTCCAAAATGGATCCTGTCAAATACCTCTTCGAAAAACCCGTTCTCAATGGACGCCTAGCGAGATGGACTTTGATGCTCTCAGAGTTCGATCTCAAATATGTACCTCTGAAAGTTATAAAAGGATGCGCTGTCGCCGAGTTCTTCGCAGAAAATCCCATCAATGATGCACAAACAATAGACACCTGGTCGTTTCCGGATGAGGATATTGAATGGATTTGTCGGTTCTTAAAACAATTTTATAAGACAAATCTCCAGGACCATATGCATGTTAGAAATCAGAATTAAACTAAATAAAGAGGGCAATCGAATTACCTCGCAGCGGAATTAATCCGTGAGCAAATAATATCCAGCAAATAAGAAAAATAAGAACCGGATCAGAATAACCCAACAGCTATAAATAATTACGAGCACCCCAATTGTAGTGCCTCCACTGGTATCCACACGTATGAATAGGAGATACGATTTGTATGCTAGTACACAAGGTAGGGTTTGTTATTTCTCACAGAGGAAATGGAAAAGGATGAAACTGACTCCCATATATCTCTATATATAGGAAAGCAAAGACTCAGTTTCCTAATCAAACCCTAACTTTAATCGCAGCTGGGCCTAATCTAATTAGAGCCCTATTTCCATATTTCAGTCCGACTGGAAAAAGGAAACACCGTATTCATCTTGTGTGTGACCCAATGGGCCCGTTTAATTCTACACGAGTCCTTAAACTCATTTAAGACTCGGTCCGTAAGCGGCTTCTAGCAAAACGTTACGGTTAAATAGAATATAAATCGGGTTACCTTAATTGGACCTGGACATAAATCCAACAGTCTTCCACTTGTACTATGTCCAATTAAACATGTCTCTTTGCTTCTATTATTCCAATCAAGACAAAGGTAGGAAAAGTGTCAACCTTATATGTCTTAATCATTTTTCTCGAATCTCTGAGTTGAATTGTTAAAGCAGACGACTGACAATCACCTCGTCTGAGCGCGGCCACGCATTTTACAATTCACACTCTTTGAGAGGCCAGAAACAATAAACTTCCTTCAGTAAGGAAGGAACAAATCCCATGTTGTTTAACCACATCCTATCACATGATCCATAGTAAGTCCAAGCATTGCCGTTATAGTCACCAGTCACGGCTGACGTTTGACAATGTCAAAACAAACTACTTAGCATGTACAAAGTAGTGAAAACTCAGGTCTAAAGACTGTATATTCACTACTAACTAGTGATAAGAAACTTTACTGACACTAAGCGAATCCTTAGTAAAGTTCTTAACAGGTTTGTCTAATACATGTTCTCTAACATGTACCCATATGCCTGGTTTGATATCCCAATATCATGACTTAAGGAACTTAGTCATCAACCAGCTCATATACTAATCATTTTTAAGCATTCAAGTGTTCCAATTTAATGCCCTGATTAGAGACTATAATAGAAAACATCATCCAAATAGAGTTCCAAAACTAAGTCACGTACTTAGTGATCTATTTAATCAATGTTGACTATTGTGGAACAAACATTCAATTAAACAATAAAATAAATAGAATCAAATAACAATTTTATTGAATAAATGAAGTAAATGTTACATATAACTAATCAAACATGTCAAATAAACTCCCACTAAAACAAAGATCTCATAATAGGACTAAGACCACTCGCTAATGCATCTTAGACCAATGGCAGCTCTATGACGCTCATGCTTAGACTGCGGGAGAGGCTTTGTTAAGGGATCTGCAACATTTGCATCAGTCGGTACTCTGCATATCTTAACATCACCTCTATCAATGATCTCTATGATAAGGTGATATCTTCTCTCTATGTGTTTGGATTTTTGATGTGACCTCGGTTCCTTAGCTTGTGCAATAGCACCATTATTATCACAATAAACATTTATGGGGCTAGAAATGCTAGGAATCACTCCAAGTTCACAAACAAATTTCCGAATCCAAACAGCTTCCTTTGTTGCTTCGATGCGAAGAATATACTCACCTCTGTTGTAGAATCAGCCACAGTATCTGTTTGGAACTCTTCCAGCTAACAGCTCCACCATTTAGCAAGAATACATATCCAGATTGAGATCGATAATCATCTCTAACAGTCTAAAAACTAGCATCAGTGTAACCACTTACAACGAGCTCTTCATCCCCACCAAATACCAAGAACATATCCTTAGTTCTCTTAAGATACTTTAGGATATTCTTGGCAGCTGTCCAGTGACCTTCACCGGGATTATTTTGGTATCTACTCGTCATACTCAACGCACAAGCTACATCAGGACGAGTGCATAACATGGCATACATGATATAACCTATGGCGAAAGCATAGGGAATCTTTCTCATGCGCTCTTGCTCATCAGGTGTCGAAGGACACTGAGTCTTGCTAAGAGTAATGCCATGAGACATAGGCAGGAAACCTTTCTTGGAATCAATCATATTGAAAAGTCGAATCACCTTATCTACATAAGTACTTTGACTCAGACCAATAAGTCTGTTAGGTCTATCTCTATAGATCCTAATACCCAAGATGTAAGCTGCATCACCCATATCCTTCATGGAAAAACAACTTCCAAGCCAGTCTTTAACGGACTGTAGCATTGGAATGTCATTTCCCATTAGGAGAATGTCATCAACATAAAGAACCAGAAATGCAACTGCACTCCCACTATTCTTCTTGTACACACATGGTTCTTCTTTGTTTCTAAGGAAACCAAACTCTTTGATTGCCTGATTAAAACGAAGATTCCAACTCCGAGATGCTTGCTTCAATCCATAAATGGATCGTTGAAGCTTGCAAATCTTCCCAGCATATGTTGTGAAACCTTCAGGTTGTGTCATGTACACATCCTCTTGCAGATTTCCATTAAGGAAGGCTGTTTTCACATCCATTTGCCAAATTTCATAATCATGAAATGCAGCAACTGCTAGGAGAATCCGAATGGACTTAAGCATCGCTACTGGAGAATAGGTTTCATCATAGTCAATCCCATGAATTTGCTTGAAACCTTTAGCTACCAGTCGCGGCTTATATATATCCACATTTCCATCCATGTCAATCTTCTTTTTGAAGACCCATTTACACTCGATGGTTTTAACACTATTAGGTGGATCAACCAAAGTCCATACTTGGTTATGGTACATGGATTCCATTTAGGATTTCATGGCCTCAAGCCATTTTTCGGAGTCATAGCCCATCATTGCTTCTTTATATGACCTTGGCTCATCATTCTCTACCAAAAGTAGATCACGATGTTCAGTCACTAAGAATCGATATCGTACGGGATCCTTACCAAAATTAGATCTTTCAGATCTACGTAGGGCGGGTTCCACAGGAGTAGAAACTACAACTCTTTGTAAATCTAAATGTTGCTCCTCCTCATTAGGTGCAGGAATTTCCTGTGTCTCTCGAATTTCTTCGAGATCAACTCTACTCCCATTGGTTCCTTTGGAAAGAAATTCTTTTTCAAAAAAGACACCATACCGAGCTACAAACACTTTGCCCTCAGATGGGTTATAGAAATAGTACCCTTTAGTCTCCTTAGGATACCCTACAAAGAAGCATTTGTCGGATTTGGTGCCAAGTTTTTCAGGAATGAACTTCCTTACAAAAGCTTCACAACCCCAAATCTTTAGGAAAG